>NC_137223.1:7945000-8030000 GCF_949987685.1 Ammodytes marinus | reverse complement strand
GGACGGTGACACGGTCTGAATAGCATCCAGAGTTGGGGGTATTGAGGGGTTGGGAGCACATTCCAGGATGGAGAGAGTGGAGCAGCTCAACCCCCCCACACCCTGCCTCCCTGAGACCCCCTACATTCAGCTGCAAAACATAAAACATTTTTCCCCCATTTACTTTAATGGATAACACACATTCACTCCGCTGTGAGACATCCACAAATGCAAATGTATGCACACACACACACACACACACACACACACACACACACACACACATATACACACTCACACACTCTCAGATGCCACAGCATGGGCTCTAAACGTAATCACTCCCACTTCACCACAACCATCAGTTATGCTACAGAATACCAGCTGTTTTGGCTATTTTAACACTCCTCGTACGCCGCACATGTGCACGCACAAACAGTTGGTGTCATTAACATGGACGCAGGGACGGGAATACAGGCTCCGTCGACAGTATGGTGGGGTCATAACAATCGGTGAGAAAAATCACTTGGTTGCGGACCCCTCCTCCATCAGACCCCACACACAGACACATGGATGTGTCCAGTACATATTGATATTATGTAGCTGAGCATGATGATCACGTAACACATCCATTCATGCTTGCCCCTCATCAGACATCAAACCTGAACCTCTATTGATGTTTTTTGATGCCTTGTGATGTTGCTGATGCCAGTTTGTAAGTATTCGTCTGACTGTTAAAGAGGACCTATGATACTTTTCGACTTTTATGACCTATAAACGTTGTTATAATGATTTATAGTCATGTTTAACCATACAAGAGTATCAAATAATTACGTACATGCATTTCGACGCATTCCCTGCTGACCGTCTGGGGTGGCTATGCAGAGCACTAAAAACTATGGCAGCCGGTCGAGCCGAACTTGTTCAAATTTCCGGGTTTTCTCTGTCACGCTCGGGTCGTTTCTGTCATGTTTCCATGTATGGTAATGCTGCCGCTCAGGCAAGCTCCGGCTGCATGCCCCCACCTTCCTGGAAATTTCCCGCCGCTGGAAGGAACCAATCACAACGGAGTGGGGTTTGCAGCAGGGGGGGGGGGGAGGGGCGGAGAAGCTCAAAGCAGTGTGTAGAGAGAGACTGCTGTGCTTGCTAGGGTAAGAGGAAGAGTGTCCCGAAAATCTACATAGTTTTTTGTGATGTGATTCGTGTCAGGTGGCTCTATAGCAGTTTTTAACAAGAAATGAAGACCAGAAAAGTAGTATAATAGGATCTCTTTAAAATACTTAATGCTGGCAATAGTCAATAACTGTCTTACAAATAATTGGCAAGGATTACTCCCATCTGTCTGTAATGAGGTATCTTATTTTCAAGAGACAGTGCATCGGTGCTTATTTTCAACATTGAAAATACTTTTAAGAAATGCACCATACAAAAATAATATTGAAAAAAAAGATTTAAGATACAACTCTTCATCGTCATTTACACCATTAAGAAGGATTCTGCTGTGTCAACGTATGAAACGTATTCTGAGCTACGTTTGTACTATAAGGACCTTGTGTACTGTACACTATTGTGATTAGCATCTTCCTGCAGCAGGAACGTCCATGTATAACATAAGAACTTACTATTTTTTTTTTCATTAATTGATTCTGTTTAAAAAAAGAAAAAAGGAAAAAAACGACAACAGGCTACTACTTGTGAAAATATATTTATTTTGAAAGTCTACTGTCCATTGCTAACTATCACCTCTATCTCCACTGTTTGTATTTTCACCCCTTGATTGGCTGTATATACGTGGGAGAGGCGGTTCCACTGTCCATGTCAGCACGGCCTCATCATTATCTGATGTTCCACTGGTTCAACAAGGATGTGAACCAAACGCTGATTCATCTAAACCTACACCACCGAGCGTCTGAACTCACTCCTTCATATCAGAGTCATGAGGTAATAATGGGATGCTGGGAGCTTTTGATTGGGTCCAGAAAGAGAATGCTGAGCTCGTCAAATGACTTGTGACAACACAGCCAAGACAAGAGATAGTCATTTGTGTTGTGGCTGACATGGCAACACAGAGAGGAGGAGGAGGAGGAGGAGGAGGACAGATAGTGGCAGGACTAAAGCGTAGACACAATCATGACAGAGATAAAGGTGCGCCCGCAATCAACAAGCTTGTACAGACTTTTTTTTTTAAACAATGGTGCTATCTTAAGCAGAAGGCAGCAACAACTGGTTGGCACGAGGCAGTTAATGAAATCAACACTTGCCGACATTAAAGTCCACTGGGACCGGAGGAATGGAAAAACTAGGATTAGCTCAAATATCAATACAACCAATGGGTCTATATTTAACTTGTTGGTGCGGTGTACATTCGTCTTTGTTAATGGGTGACAGGTACAAGGAGTTGACTGCCAACATTCTTCAGTCTCCTGTATGGTTGAATACATAAAAGAAAAAGCTTGTAATTGCGGTTTTAATCATTTGTACTCAACAGAGCCAAGGTTCATGCCAATCTGTTGCCCTGATTAAATATATAAAGTGTTTCCTGCTGAGGCTTTCTATATATAACTTTAGCATGAGAAGAAGAAGTTACGATGATGAGATATACAGCCAAAGTCTTGTTTCGTGTGGACGTACCAAAATAATGTTTCTCATGTTCTGGGCCCAGAAGTGAATTTGGACGCAATGAATATCTATTTAGCGCAAGCTGATTAGTGGATACATTCACCTCATTACTGGCACATTTCCCCTCTTCTCCATAATAGTACATGGTCCGTTTTTAATGATACGGAGTGTATATGGTTTTTCATTACTTGGCATTCTATCAATGACCCCTATTGTTCTTTAAAAAACTGAAGTGAAACAGGGTCTTATACTGCACTCCCAAGGTTCACTTCTTTACCATCCCAACTTAACAATTCATAATGATATCGCATGACCAGAGTCCTGTGCTCTTGTCATGTGAAAGACACTTCGGCAAGTTCCGCTCACTCTAGAATGCCGCCGATACGGCTCTAAAGTTACGGGTTCAGCTTTAACCTACATTTGAAAAAATACCAACTTCCAAAGCAACATGGAAGAATCTCAATTGAGAATAGTTTACTATTTTACTAGTTTACTATTTTAGATTGTACAGTGTGGACACGAACCAAACTATTCCAAATGTTATCAGTGGTTATCTGCACTAACGAATGGATGAGGTATAGTCAGTTTAGAATAACTTCCGACAATACAGACTCCACATAAGGTTCACCGAGGTCAGCACCTAACTTGCTGAATGGGCTTCTTTGATAAAGCTGACTCAATTAAAAGAAGGTAATTGAGAAGCTTGGGGGTCAAAGAAAGTAGGGTTGTGGCATTGTCATATAAATTCCTGGTACATTTCTGATGTTCTTGGAAGTTTTGTCCACGTTTGGTCCATGTGATTGCTCTGATTCTTCTTGTTACTACTAAAGGGATGTTTCATTAAAGAGGACCTATGATACTTTTCGACTTTTATGACCTATAAACGTTGTTATAATGATTTATAGTCATGTTTAACCATACTAGCGTATCAAATAATTACGTACATGCATTTCGACGTATTCCCTGCTGACCGTCTGGGGTGGCTATGCAGAGCACTAAAAACTATGGCAGCCAGTCGAGCCGAACTCGTTCAAATTTCCAGATTGTTTCTGTCACGCTCGGGTCGTTTCTGTCATGTTTCCATGTATGGTAATGCTGCCGCTTAGGCAAGCTCCGGCTGCATGCCCCCAGCTTCCTGAAAATTTCCCGCTGCTGGAAGGAAGGTAACCAATCACAACGGAGTGGGGTTTGCAGCAGGGGGGGGAGGGGCGGAGAAGCTCAAAGCAGTGTGTAGAGAGAGACTGCTGTGCTTGCTAGGGTAAGAGGAAGAGTGTCCCTAAAATCTACATAGTTTTTTGTGATGTGATTCGTGTCAGGTTGCTTTATAGCAGTTTTTAACAAGAAATGAAGACCAGAAAAGTAGTATAATAGGATCTCTTTAATGGCTATTAGAAATGGTACTTTATCCCCCTCTACAATCAAGGCAAAAGCTCAGCTACAGGTACAGTAATGTCATTGAGTCAAACATACTGTACATTGAAACTGTAACTAAATAATCAGCTATGTTAAATGAACAATGAACAATATCTGGAGACGAGTGGAGATACTGCAAGAGCACGTGAGGTTTTTAAGACAGAAATGATAAGATTACAATACGAACCATTGTACTAAAATGATGGAGGATGTATCCAACAGCGATATTTAAGCATCTGTGCATCATTACAATGCTCTATGATGTAATGTTGGCCATCACACTCCATTGTTCCCTCTTTATCATTACGGTAAAACCCTTAACCGCCTGCCTCATATACTGTATCTCTTGTCTATAGTGGTTGCTTCTGCGCCCTGTCATTGCCAGGTAATTAAAGGAGCCCGAACGACAGTGAATCACAACCAGTTAGTTCTGTTGAGGTTGAGTAAGTTTTATCTTCACCTCTTCCACAGAAACAGAATGGATGAAAACCTAAGTGGTATGTAGGAGTTGGCGTGTTTCTTATGTGTATGAGAAAGGGAGGTATGTTTTCCCCTCCATGTGTTGACAGGGTGCTGAGCCATATTAGCGGTAAGGCCGGTACAGAGATAATGAACGGTGAGGTCTGGGTCAGCCCCGAGTCTGTCATCGACCTTATCTTTTGTGTATAGTCTGCTACTACAACGCTGAATCCAAGCGAGGTATTGTTTAAAATCTTTTCCTACTCTGTAACTATGGATGGACACATGTTTTGTTTTTTTTACAAAGGCTTTAGGCTTGAAAGCTTTGGGCTACATCATTCTCTATGGACCCCATAAGGATAGTGTGGGGTGTGTGTATCATTGCAAAACGTGTATGTGTGTAAGTAAGGAACCCAGTTTGAACATCATACAGTACATGTACTCCTGTATGCCAAGAAACCCAAGCCGTGAGGGGAGAAAGGAAAGGAAACTGTTTATGAAGGCTATTCCTCTCCTCTCTTTTCTTCTCTCTTGATCTCAAACAGCTGCTCTGATAGCACCCGCCTGCTAATGTCTATTTTGGGAGTTGGTTCTAATAATAGCACGTAGTAGAGTAATGTGAAAAGTTGCTCAAATGCGACAGGTTCAGTCTAGTGTTGTACTGGCCTTTAGCATTTCCACCCCCAGTACATGGACTTTGCTTGGTACAGCTGGTTATCTGTTCGACCCGCTGCCTGTGTTTCCTGTTACATCCCGTCTGTCTACCGTTTTCTTTTCTTTTTTACCCCATGTCAACTTAGCCCTTCTGGTCTTTAAACAGCTTGAGCCGCAACAGATGCAGATGCATGTCCCTGAGGGTTACAAGTGGATAGAGAAAGAGAGAGAGAGAGAGACAGCGAGAGAGAGAGAGAGAGAGAGAGAGAGAGAGAGAGAGAGGACTGACAGACGCAGAGGCGGCCGGAGACACTTTTACAGCAGTCTTTAAAAACAAACACCTGCCACCCGTGCACGGCTGAAGTGCCTGGAGAACATCAGAGATCCTTCAGCCTGCAAACCTCAAGGCTTTGATTAGATAATGAAACGGAGCTAACAGAGTTACAAGACTGCAAATGATCTCCCCTATGGTCTCAATAAGATCTACTGTACGAAGACACAAGGAAACGCAAGGCTCCAACGCGCAAGTCAGCGAAGGTTAAAAGCACATGAAACTCTCCAATTCAAGAACCTATCAGGTTTAATGCATTGGTTATACCTGTTGGTGCCCTCCATCTGGGGTGGTAAGATGGCCAAGAGGAAAAGAGGGGCCAACCAGTTCAGTTAGTTTAGTTTTGATGCCCCGCAACGAACAGGAGGGGGTTAGTGGTGGCTGGTATAACTTCTGCCCACCATCTCTACCATTGTGTCTTTGAGCAAAGCACTTAACCCCAACCTGCCTCAGGGGCACCGGCTGGACTATGGTTGACCCTGCGTTAGGACCCCCTCTGGAGTGTGGTGTGAGAGGGGATACGCAAAAAGATACATTTCAATGCAGCCTTGTGTTAATTGACCAATAGAGAAACTTAACTTAACATCTTGGTTCCACTAAAAGCCACGTGAGAGTTTAAACCCACACATCAAGAAGGCATCGTTCTTCGTTGCTTCTAACAAATAGCTACTATGGGAATCAACCCTAGTCGCAATTTAGAAGATCTGCCTTCTCAATCCCAAACCCCAGCCGGCAGTATTTTCACTCCAGCTGTGCTGTAAATCTTTCCGGTATCTCGCGGCTGTAGAGAAACCCCTCCGACAGTGGACCAACTGTGGCTTAAAGAGTTAGAAAAATGCAATTTGATCTGCAATGGATGAGTCTTTTTTTCAAATCGTATATTGCTGCCAAGGGGGTTCGGTGTAGATTTGACATAAGGCAGACTCGCACGAGCGTACACCGACACAAGGGTCAACACTTGACACTTAAACTCACACACACATTACGCAGAACACCTTTAAAGCTAAAATATATAACACTGAGACAGGAGAAAGCAGGGAGTAGGAGAGGGAGGGGTGGGAGCAGAAGTAGAGGGACGGGGAAAAGTATGGTTTTCTCAGAGGTAAATGTGAGGTTGACAGATGGGCTTCATAACAATACTTGAAATGAGCTCTTCTGCCCCCTTTCTGGGAGTTTAGATTGGCTGGGAGCAGTTGCGGGGCAACCAGCAGAAGGTCCAAGAAGTTACTGCTCAGTGCCAAGAAACAGTCAGGGCACATAAACCTCGGGAAAATGTGGACTTGTCGTGTTTACACTTTGGTTTTTTGACGGATTAAACAAAGGAGATGTTAATCGTGTTAATTAGTGAGCTTTTGAGTTGCTGGATGGTTGATTTTGTTACCCATGCAAGCTGTTTTCCCTCTGTTTGCAGTCTTTAAAAGCTAAGCCAACACCCCTCTGGCTCCAGATACATATTTACCCTGCAGACATGAGAGTGGTATCAATCTTCTCATCTAACTATCGGCAAGAAAGCAAATAAGAGCATTTGACAAAAATGTACCATTGATAACTAATTTATTACAATGTATGCAATTGAATAATATAAGGTTGTATGTCTTGTTTTTTGAAATGGTTCTAGCAGGTTCAAGTATAAGCCAATGCTTAGGAGGAGTCAGAGTGAAGTTATTCTCAAGAGTTAGAGGACCACCCATGAATTCACTAGCACCGACCTTTATAGGGCAACTGTCATATTAACATTGACAGGCATTTTATTAGGCAAATGAAAGAGTTGAAATCTTGAGATTAAAACACATTAGAACATGTGGTCGCCTGTAACATTTCTAAAGGGGGTCTGCGGGTCCTTCATAAGCCCTTCAAACAGTCTTTGTACTTTTTATAATGCGAGAAATCACACAGTTATTACAACCTCGCTTCTGACATGTCTACTGTTTCTCTTACTGTGGCTGAATCTCTATTTCTGTTGTCAAACTATTGTAACAACAAGCAGACACACACAAACAGAGCTGCATTGTTCATTGGTTTTGGCTAAAAGGCCTATGCTAACTGCCCCTTAATGCATTTTCTTTATTTCACAACTACCAACTAGCTTAAGCAATGTAAAAAAAAAGAAAGATGGCCAATCCATTGGAATTCAGCTTCCTTGCTCCTCTGGGCATTTTCAAAATAGCCTTCCCTCACTCTACAGTGAATCTGGCACGGACAACAGCAGAGCCCTGATGAGCATTTTGCTTGAATCCGCAAGCTAACAACATTTTGGATCGCACAAACATAGCATCCCAGAATCTGTCTGGTTTGGCTAAAGGCTGTATAGCCAGACCCACAGAGGGCCTGGATCCACAGTGGCCTCGCTAAACAAACACAACTTGGAGGTCTGGCTTCGCTTTAGCTGGCGAACGTCATTATGCACGTGGATTAAAAACAAACACACTGGCAAAGGGGAGAGACGTCCAGCTTTTCAGTGTGGGCCTACTGGTGGAAAATCCCCGTCCAACAGGGTGAGACGGGGCTAAAAAAGAGTTTAAAAAAAAAACTTGATGAATTGAATGGTCTCATTTTGTTCTCATTTGCTGCTTGACCTGCCTAATGCCATGATGCCAACTCACCAATTATACAGCTAGTGAATTGGCAGTAAAGCTCAACACCCAATAGATTTTCAATTCCCCCTCCTTCATCGTCACAGAGAGAGAGCAAGTGAAAGAAGAAATCAGGGATTATCCAGGTTCATCCAGCCAGCTTTGTTACTGTTAGTAATGGAGAATAGCCAAGATCCAAAGAGGGACTGCCCTCCCTTAAGTGTACACACGACCTAAGTCTGGACAGACAAAACAGTCACTATAAGCCGACAATACATGATTGGACGGACGCCATCTTTAAGATCTATCAAATAGCATTATTTCACTGTGTTCTGTACTTAAACAGGTGTGACATCATAGAGAGTCCTTTTACAATAGGTGCATTGCCCACATCACTTTAGAACACTCGGAATGAATCAATGATCCACAAGTCAGCAGTTCCCACACACTCGCGGGCGAAGCGTGTCTACAATATCACACTTGGATCACATGAGAGGACAAGAGCACATGGGCCACTTTGTACCAACATAAATGACTAGCTGTATTAGTATAGCAGCTAATCATAAACTCTACACACATACACCTCAAAAGTAGCAGAACCCAATCGGGCGATGGTTTCATGTTTCAGACAGGAAACAGATGGCCTGCTGGGAGAAGAAAAAAAGCATGCCAAAGAAGGCCAGAACAAAATGCTTCCCTCCCTCTCTTTCTCCCTGCCTCCCCTCCTTCCAATCATCCCTTCATCCTGGGTTGGAAGGAAAAAAGGAAGAGTGAGGCTGTGGTGGTGTTTGGAGGCTAGATCAGCGGGCTCTGGCTCGAGATCAGAGTGATGGAGGACTCTGGGAGATTTTTAAATAACAGCCCAGCATGGCTCTACTGTACAGTACTGGGCTATGCTGGGACTACGCAGGGCGAGCAGAGCCTGCAGGCTATTTAAGACTGTCGGACACAAGCAACGGGTGAGAATATATTTTAGGCCTTGGGGGAATTATATTGCTTTCATGTGCTGCTTTTAACATTAACGCTACAAATAAGAGGTCTAAATTTAAAGTAAAGATATGTGAGGGATTAGATGACCAATGTTATGATAAAAAGTCTCAAATTAAACTCAGGAGAGGATTGATGCCACCTACATTTCTGTACGTTCAGCTAGCTAGAGCAAGGGGTATATTAGCTTAGCCTAGCATAAACCAGTGAAAACAGGTGGATTTATTATACTGTGATCTATGGTGGAAACAGGTAGTCTGGCTTTGTCTTTCGTTCAAACACTCTTACCAGCCCTTAAATTCACTGCTACAGTTGTATCTTGTATGTTTAATCCCTACAAAAGCACAAATGTAGAAACAGCCAGCTGTCAAGCATTGTGCACTAGCAATGCAGAAACAAGTTGTGGCTTTACGGGGATTTGTACTGTATGTAGGCTATGTAATGTATTTCTAGGCTGTCATTAGTTTAATGCAATAACTTTCCAGGGTATGGTACGGAACGCCCGTAAAACCACAACCTGGTTTTACATTTAACATCATTGGTAACATTGAACAGATTAGGGTAGCTGCTTCTAGTTTTCGTGCTGGGCTAAGCTAATCGCCAACTGTTCAATACTTCAAAACATAGGTCTGAAGATTCATAAATGTCCTCATAATTAAAGAAATAAAATAAAATCTCAATTAACTACTACTTGGCTTTCACTTCTGAAGCTTTGGACAACATTTCTATCAGCTTTCTTAAACATTGTACTCACCAAGTGAATTGCTGGGATCTCAGAACATGGTGATATAGGCTAAGTTTAGTCCCTGCATTCCTGATTCTCGAAGTTGCACATGCGTGATAGGCGATGACCATCAACAGAGGAGCTTGTAAAGTGAACTTCCTCCTAAACAACCTCTTGACCTCTGCCTGGTGCACAGGACTGAGCCATCAGCTGCTGATGACAGATAACCTTTGGCCCCCAAGAAGCAGCAATCACAGATCAATATTGTCTTGAGTTAGGACCGCCCTCCACAGAGAAACGTGTTGATAAGTGGACTGACCCTGACCGTTTCAGGTCGTGATCAATCACATGTTTACTTGAGCTCTGTGTCCGGTGTTTTCCGGATCTCCAATCTTAGATCTTTATCGTTTGGAAGCTTCTCATGACAAAAATCACGTTGCTCTCGGTAACTAAAATGAGAAAACTCAGTTTCATGTAACAATGGCTTCATCTACAATCAAGTATGCTAAGTTAGTAAGTATAGAAACTAAGAAAAGTACTTCAGGCTGATATACTGTATCAGATAACCACTTTGAAACTATGTTGTCGATAGCAACATCACTACCTATTTGCTGTATTCAAATGAAGCCTTCGCATCCTAAAGTTTAGACAGCAGTAGGATCAAATCCAGCCCTGAAATCTTTGTTCTTAACTGGATATCATATACACACATTTACATCACAGCAGCTGCTCTTGCATCAACCTGTAAACATGTGAAAAACCTGCCCCGACATATGCGGCTAGTCATTTAATGCCTCATCCAAAAACCCCGGGCTGTAAAATCCGCAGACATCATTAAGCACGTCTGCTAATTTCTCAAACCTGAAATACAGCAGTGATAAAAAAAAAAATACTAAGGCAACGCAGCCCAGAACACATGTTTACAGTACACTGAAACCTACTAAACATGGGCCGACTCAAAACACATGTTTAGATAGAAAGCTCCTTGTCATCGAGTGGGACTTTGAGTCTTCGTTCATTTTGCACCCTCTAATCCATGCTGCAAAACATTTCAACCTTTATTGGAAGCCTTAGTGGATTGTTGGGGAGTGTTTTTTCGGGCTCTTTTGAAAGTCTCCAGACTTCTAATAGGTCCTCAGCCAAGCCAAAACATAAAATAGTTTTGTTGATCCGTGGGGAGTGCTCTGTCTCTTCTCCTCTCACTACTGTCTCTCTTTTTGTTCCTCTCTCTCGGTTGAATGAGCTCGTAAAAAAAAACTACTGTATGTTGCTGGCATGTTGGCCAAAGCAAATGAACAACAGTTCATACATTCAAACTCAATTTTTGTGATGAACTACTTCAAAACCTAAAATACAACCTATCCCTGTCGTCAAACAAATCTCTGTCTCCTGCTCTGAGTCAACAGCCTTTTTTCTTTTTCCCCACTATGACGCTAAATCTTCCCAATAAAACAACTTTTTTCTTATGCCCGTGCTGCAGCACATGTTTCAGGACTTGTGGCCCGATTCCTTGCCTCTCAGAACAAATTGACTTTAATGGGGGTGAGGCAGGGTGAACCGAGGGGGAAGGCCAAGAGAGAGAGAGAGAGGGCTGTAAAAACACACCACCTCATGCTACTCCAAGCCACTGCCTATGAGGAGAACGGTGGCACTACTGCCTCTGACATTAGTCCCAAACCCAACATTAACACAGGCATTTAGAAAGGGATTTAATATTAAAAAATACAGGTTTAAAGGAATGAAAACAAACAACATGGACTTACAGCCTCCATATATGACACTGAGCAGGTTAAGACAATCCTACTTATTGGCAGATATCAGCTGAACTTCTAGTGCACACAAACCTGGCCGGACAGGTAAGTGAGCAAACATACACACCTTTGGCAAAAACACTTTGACGTGAACACACGTAGCTGGTATGCACCTGAACACTGGTCTTCTTTTCTACTCTCCTCACGGTGCAATGCTCTGTGGTTTAATTAGAAGGATTATACTACAGAGGTCCTTCTGGGGCTAGCACGTCCAGGGAAACACACACACGCGCGCACACACACACACACACACACACACACACACACTGTCAGAGGTGCAGCGTCCTTCACCCTGACCATGGGTGCCTTGCAGAGAAAATGAATTATTCCTGTGTGAGCATGACTTTCTTAAAGGGCAACACAAAAAGCGGAAAGCCTGCTGAGTGAAGCCATTCAAGAAGTCCTCTGGCAACATTGCAACATGTCCCAGACCTGAGCATGAAATTGACACAAGCATGCAGCTACCAGTCTATTGCATATGCATATGGGGTGGGGGGGGGGTCAGTCCACAGACAAAAAAAAGTGTCATTTGTAAAAAAAAATTTAAATAAAAGAAAACTCTGGTATTAATGTTCTCCTGCTTTGTCACTATTTTTCCAGCATTTACTTCACAGCAGCAGCAAAAGTGAACGTTGAAATGTGTGTTTTTCAGATCTGCACTTGTTTATTTCTGAGCCTCAGCTGTTTCCCCCTCAATCTCCTCACCTAGCTGACCTTTTAAATCCAGCAGGATCCAGAGGACTACCCCCCCCCCCCCCCCCATCCCGCAATCTCACTGGGAGATAAATGGATCCCGACAGGTATGGGGCTCCTCCTCAAATCCCTCCATACAGGATACCAGTGTGGGCAATAACGCAGACATCAGAGGAGCGGCCATGTACTGAGAAGACCGCTCAAAGAATTGGCTCGAGAGGAAAGGAAAAAACTAAGTTCTTGTAGAGGAACTATAAAGTAAAGGGCTGGCAGATATGATAGGGGAGTAGAGTTGCTTGTGGACGAGAGAGACAGAGAGACAGAGAGAGTGTGGATAGCATGAGGATGTATAGGTATTACTGAGATGACATGGTAGTGGGGGGAGGTGTAGGGTGGGATATGGGGGACACGAGAGCCCCAGCACCCCCTGCAAGCAGCTGAATGTTGGTGCAGCAGAATGCCAGGAAGTTTTTTTTTTTGAGAGGGGGGGGGGGGTCCACATCTGCTTTGGCTATCAGGAGAGCCCTCCTCAAAATGACTTTTATTTCGGAGTATCTTTCAGAGAAAGACTTGTTCTGGAAGCAAGGAGAGATGGAGGAGTGAAAAGAAAGGAAGGAAGGGCAGTGGGAAGGAATAGAAGAGGAGAAAAAAAAAGAAAAACAGCCCTCAAGGAGAGCTGAAGCCATTAGGAATGCACGCTGACTTTCGGAAACAGAGAGCAGAGAAGAAAAGGATAAAAATCCAATCAAGGGGTAGAGAAGAAAAGTACGGGGGTTGGAAAGGAGAGAAGGAGAGAGAGAGAGAGAGAGAGAGAGAGAGAGAGAGAGAGAGAGAGAGAGAGGGAGCATTGCCTTTTCTGTGGGAGAAAAAACAGGGGCCAGAGCTTAGGACAGCGCCAGGTTCCATTTGGACTAGACAAAGTAAATAAAAACCACTTGATGAAACAGAGCAAGAAATGGAAGGGCGGAAAGAGCCTTCCAAAGCATGGGGGCATGAAGCTATAGAGCCTACAAAGCCAAACAGATGCATGATGGGAGAGAGAAACACAAAGTCTGGCTTTCTGCACTTTTTATGTTTTTACAACGGAACCGTTGGCCCTTATCTGATGGCTAGATGACACAGGTTTACGCAGATTATCGTGAGGATTGTCAAACATGGGGTCGTGTGTGTGTGTGTGTGTGTGTGTGTGTGTGTGTGTGTGTGTGTGTGTGTGTGTGTGTGTGTGTGTGTGTGTGTGTGTGTGTGTGTGTGTGTGTGTGTGTGTGTGTGTGTGTGTCTGTGTGTCACAGAAAAACAGAGTGAAAGAGACACAGATGCTTATTCATCTTCCCCATTAATCATCTCTCTCATTCTCAATCTCCAGTGCACATCATGGAGACTGCTGATCTCAGAATAATAAAAGCGAGTTAACATCCATCCAGCTAATCAAAATTGAGCGCTGAAGCGGGCCGGGCTTATTCCTGTTGCCCTCTCTTCTCGTAACCCAAACCACACGCTAATTCATAAATTACAAAACAAAGAGGTCCCTTGTGGTTTGGGAGGGGACTGGCGCTGCAAACTGACGCAACATTGGTTGAACAGGCAAAACGTCAGTTAAAGGGGTAAACCTGGCTTTGAGTGGGAGAGGTAGGTGTGGATGCATGCACACACTTACAACAACACTCACACCCTGCGTTCCAAATCGCATAGTCTTTCTTTACTTTATTCTACATACTACATCTGACCATAAAAATAAACTAGCATGCAGTAGGCATACAATTTGGACATCATTTTACTTGTTTATTTCATGAAAACATTGCACCTTGATTTAGTATGTTTAAAAGTACCTGGATGTCTATTACATCTGGCCGACATTTTTAGTGTTGAAAACACCATGCCATTTGGGCGATTCTGACCCACAATCCAGTGCGCGCCGGAAGTGACGTCTCATCGACGGAGCCTCCATATGAAAACAACTGGGGGGCAGCCCAGTTGTTTTCATATGGAGGCTAATAGACATCCAGGTACTTTTAAACATACTAAATCTGACCACAAGAAACGGGACATCCTAAATCTTTTTTTTTTACCATATTAAATAGCAGAAAGTAATGGGTATTGGAACGCAGGGACAGGCTCACTCTCTTATCCAGTCTTGCAAACACATGGACGGTAGGAGCACAAACTGTATACACACACACGACAGGAAAGCAGACACGCCATTTGGAAGCCATCTAAGCAATCTTTGGTCATTTTGGAGCCCAAGAACTGACTGTGCCATTGTCTAGTGTAGGTGGCTTGCAGTATTTTCTTTCCGGTTCCGTTTATGAGGGGTGACGTGCCTGCAGTTGTGTCAAGCGCCAAGGCAGGGCTCCTGGTGACGTTGCTACAATGCTGCATGTGGGACTCAGATGAAGGGAACCCAAACGGTTGTACGCTGAGATGCCAAGTCTGAATACCATGTCGTCGATAGACCAAATCTCTTGTGAATATTTTACGAGATACAATTCCTTAAATATTTTCTATTTTACAGTCTACATTCCTCAAAACTAAACTAGAGAGAAGCTGGAGGCGGGACTATTGATTTCTAACTACCAGATCAAACTCATCAATCGCCCCAAACCATCCGGTCCCAAAAGTCTAGAAGTTTAAAAAAAATACTTCTTTCGTGTTCAGAAATGTACATGACAATTTAGCACGATGAGGTATGTCATGTGCCTCCATAGCCCCTTGAATATGTTTGGATTTAGAATGTTAGTCGGACAAACATTCAAAATAAACTATTTTTTGACATTTCATAGACTATAAGAACCCATCAATGATAATGAATCCTGAGTGAAAACTCTGAAGAAAAGTTTTTGGCATCTCTTCAGTGAGCTGTCTATACTGCTGCCTGCCCTGAGTCAGCACCGCTATTTTTGCAGTGTGTGTGTGTGTGTATGTGTGTGTGTGTGTGTGTGTGTGTGTGTGTGTGTGTGTGTGTGTGTGTGTGTGTGTGTGAACGGCTCGCTGCCCCTCTTGGTTTTACTGTATTATGCACCCTGTGGTTAATTACAGTGGAGTCAAACTCCTGCCAGCAGAGCCTGTTCTCTAGCAGCAGATTGTTAGGAAAAATCACTGACCATTTATGGAAACACACACACACACACACACACACACACACACACACACACACACACACACACACACACACACACACACACACACACACACACACACACACAACACACACACACACACACACAACACACACAAAGGCAACGTGAAAAAAATTAGTTTCACTGTACCAATAAGGAGTGGGGGTGTTGTCCGTCTACTCATGCGCACGTGTGTGTGTGTGCACTCTACTGTATCTCAGTGATCTCACACAGTTATTCCTCAGTTACCTCATCTGTCCACACGTGAAAACCTACAGTTCCCTGTCAGAGCCTAATCCAGTCAATCAGCTCCTAAAACAGAGACACACACACACACACACACACACACACACACACACACACAAACCATCTTCCAAAACAATTAGCCCCCTCTCACACCAATTTACCCGCTTATAGAAGTTCTCACATCCTCTACAGAGAGGGCAGAAACAACAACAACAACATTCCAGAGGGCGACACAAGGTGAGCCATTTAAACTGAACGGCAAAACAAAAATTGGAAAGGTAGTCAAATACGCAGAGAAGGGGAATCTGAAAAGGTCCAATATTTTAAACTTTGAAGATGCAAGAAGCAAGTGGGATGGTCCCCGGTTTCTCCAACAACACAAAAGTCTCACAAGTTCGGCAGCAACATAAAAACCAAAACAAGCAAAAACCAGAGACTGTAGGGGAGAGGTTTAAAAAGCGTGTTGAGGCAATAGAGAAGAAGTGACACTTACACACGCATTGCTGAATGGAAAATCCTCCGGGGTCCGGCCAGTAACTCTCTGTCTCTCTCTCTCTGAGCGTGTGTTTGTGTGTGCGGCTGTCTGCCTTGTCAAACACAGCCCCCTCCTCCTCCTCCTCCTCCTTCTCCTCCTCCCCGTCCCGCCAGGAGAGCTGGGACTGGCTTTGCCGTAAAAACAAGCGCTCACGTGAATTAGTCCACCGTGGTTGAGAAAAATGAGAATGAGTGTGAGAATGAGCGCGACCCCCGCCCCAACCCCACCAAAAAAAGGTGAAAGAAGTAAGGTAGCTATGGAGGAAAGGAAAAGAAAAAACACGAAATACCCTTTAAATAATGTATTGGCTGCTTTATAAGCCAAATGGAGTATGGACAGACTTTTTTTCTTCCTCCTCGTCCAGAGAAAATGAGTCTTTTTCTAATGCTTCTCCTCCTCTATAGTTTCCCCCCTTCCTTCCTACTCTCAGGGAGAGAGAAAGTTAAACCTGGCTTTAGACAACTGGAATGTGACAGCGGGAGAGAGGGGGAGAAAGAGAGAGAGAGGTGGTGAGGGAGCGAGCAAAGGAGTGTGTGTGTGTGTGTGTGTAAGTGAGAGAGAGAGAGAAAGAAAGAGAGAGAGAGAGAAAGTCAAAATCAACGACATGTAGTGTTCACCTACACAGCCCACTGCTGTGTGAGCGAGCAGCCAGAGAGAGGTGGAAAAGGGAGGGAAGGAGGAGGCAAAAAAAGAGGAGGAGGGGGCTGTGAGTGTGTTAGAGTGAGAGAGAAAAAGAGAGAGAGAGAGACGGAGAGAGGGAAAGAGAGAGGGGGGAATAGAGTCAGAGTGCAGCTCCAGGAAATGACCAGAGAATTTCAGTCAGCTCAGATTGGAAATGTGGGAATGTGGTTTGTGAGAGCTGGAACATGCTCATGCTTCCAGGCTGCATGGAAGTGAGCAAGCATGGTAGTGCTAGGGGGCTGGTGTGTGATATGCTGTGGGACAATATTAGTCTGTCAAAAGGTTTTTTACTACACTGTTTGATAACATGGTGTCTGTGCCTTTAAAGATGGAGACAGCGATTCTGGAGAACTCTTGTTAGTGAATATCTCCTCACAATCCGCGCCACCCGTCTGCGCTATGTGTGCACTGAAAAAAAATGGTGTTTCAGTTATACACAGCCTGGGCTCTGTAAACTGGTATGTAAACAAAGAGGCCCACTGTAGCTAGCAACAGAGCCTATAGGCTGTGTATTAACGCTGGATTTATGTCACTTATTCTCGTTACATTGTTACTAACAGTAACTTGGTTTACTTTTTTGTCACTTTACGATATGTTTACCTTTTCACTAACTTTTGTGGCTTGAGGGACAGTCTTGTCTGGTTATTTTATCCAAACATTTTATTACACACTATATTGTGACATAGTACATCATATCAATATTGACATTTTTCCAGAAGTTGGATCAACCAATCAGCTTGTTGGACACAGCAACAGTTTGAGTAAATATTAAACATTGCAAACCCTGCATTGTTTAGATCTGTGTTAGCTTGCCTGCAGTCTTCTTCTTACTTATCCCCCCCCCCCCCCCTGCCTTTCCTTTTTACGACTGTGTGTCTTAGAACTATAGCAGAAATGTGTATGTTTTTTATTAATTTTTTTTAAGATACTTTTTTGGCATTTTTATGCTGTATTAGACAGGTTGGAGAGACAGAGATGAAATTGGGCAGAGAGGGGAATGACATGCAGAGAACAACCACAGACCGGATTTGACCCCGTGGTCTGCTGCTTCTGAGGCTAATTAGCCCCCCCCCCAGAAATGCGTATCATAATGTATCATAATGTATCGCAACGTCCTTATGTGCATGTTATACAAACAGAACAGGGGCCCTACGAGAAAACATGGTGTGAAGGTGCTATACTTGTGGTCAAAGACTACACAGGGCACCTTGAATTAGAATGTACTGACAAAAAAACCATGTTCACAAATCAAATTATTCAAAATGAATTGTTCTTGGCTGGTGAAGTAAGTAGACAGTACAATGACACAAGCTCCTCCTCAAACAACAAGAGAAAAGAAGGCATCCCTCACTGGTGTGTGCACTTTATAGTTCTGTAGTTACATAGAACATCCTAACCCTGTGTGTGGAACCACAGAGACATTTAAATGCATCCTGCAGAACTAGAAATAATGCTAGCTTAAGATTCCCTGGGAATTTATCTCCCCTTCACACACACACGCACGCACGCACGCACGCACGCACGCACGCACGCACGCACGCACGCGCGCGCACGCGCGCACACACACACACACACACACACACACACACACACACACACACACACAAAATATTCCCTCTCCCTTTCTCTCCCTCTGTCCTCATCCACCGCAGGAGGAAAACTGAAACCAGCCACAGACTGGAAAGCATTAGGCTGCCCCCCAACCACCCCCCCCCTCCCCCACCCCCAAGCCCTCGCCTCTGATTCAACACACTCTACATCCAAACGATAACAAGAAGGCTGGCTCACTAAACGAGCAGAGCGTAGTTTTCAGCCCGTGAGCGCGTGAGCGCATGAGCGACGCAGGAAAGCGGTATAGTGTGTGCACAGAGTGTGTGTGACTTTGTGAACGTCCGACAGTTGTTGGCAGGGAGTTCTCATCCTGAGCTCATTTGCTTATTTTGCAGTTTCCAGCCCAACAAAGAAGCAGTCGCTCATTTGGGGAAAACAGGCCAAACAAAAAACCACAGTATGAGGATGGAGGGGGGGGGGATGTTTGTGTGTTTGTATCTATGGGGTGTTTGCATACAGTTTGTGAATGCACTGTATACGCTACTTGTGCTTGTTTTCATGTGTGTCAAGTATGTTTGTGCATGCATTGCGCATACATGTGTTTGTGTGCAAACATGTCAGTCACTGTGTGGATGTGAACTTGACTCCATGCGCCTATTATCCTACAATTGTAAAGCAGACAAACAGCCTAGAGCCAAACGCAGAACATTCCTCCTCCGCTCTGGAAAGCTCTTCCTATGTCGGGGGCTGGCACGGTTACAGGGACATAAGTGGCTTTGACTAGCTGCAGCAGAGTGACAGACCCCCAAAATGATCATCACAGAGGCCCCTCCTTTATCCAATGCTCCCAAGCAGACCGGTGCTGGGGAGACGGCCTCAATAAAACGTGCCATGTGGAACTGAGTGGTCATTATTTAACCAGTCGGGCAGACAGGTGGAAAGATAGACCTTGATACCATATTGTGTCATGAGATTGTCTGAACAATGATGATAAAGGGGATAAAGGGGAATTTAAAAGTTGGGCATTTAATGCAAATCAGAGTATAGTATTTAGACTGAGAATAGGATTCTAATTCATTCCGTGAGAAATTGTTGCAATGCTACAATGTAAGGATACTCCATTACAAGTTAAAGCACTGCATTGAAAATGTCACTAGTCAAAGCCTTAGAGTGACACTACAGTATATCACTGGATTATCATTTTGAATCAGTAAATATCTCCGCTACTTATTCAGCGCACGCTTCACACAGTATACTGACAGGTAGCAGATCATGAGGAGATATTCACTGATCTTGACTTCACTGACTCCATGTTAAAGCATATCATGACAAGTGTGTAAATGACTAAATCCTCTATACATTCCACCACTGAGTCCCCATTGAATTGAAGCATTGAAATAGAACTATCATACAGTGTCATGGGTTTATCATGTGTGTTGATAACCACATGGTGATTTTTGACATTTCCTAACATTTTGAGTTTTATCCTCACAGCCATCCTTGTACAGTATCATGCTGCAGTACACCTGTGTTATCTGTCTGTATCAGAGCAGCCCTGTGCTGTTGCTTCCCCTTGTTTACTACAAGCAGTCTGCAGATAGCACAATCTAATGCGTCTAGTCCGGCTTGCACTCTGCCTAATACTATAGTTTCCGCTTCCAGTTTTGCGCTCTTTCTGTTTTCTTTAAAGGGACAGCTTGTTAAAGGTTCAGTCCCGTGACACGAGCCGAAGAGGGGGGAGGGGGGAGAGCGATTGATACAGAACACTGTGCCGTTGGCTCAGGGATGTGGGGGGGGAAGGAAAATGACAAGAGTTCTGAGAAAAACTGTCAACACACATTTAGTCAAGGATATTGCGGCGAGATACGGGTATTTTTGGAGGGCTAAATAGGGAGAATGATTGAGAAGCAAGCGTTTACCGCAGACCTTCAAGGAGAAAAGAACTGAGTCCCGTTAATTCCTGTTTAATCCGACCAAACTTGTTCTTAATGAACGTAATCAAGTCCAAACTCTTTCTTTTTCTTTTGATATTTTAACGCAGTCTATCATTCTGAGCCATTAAGCGAGCAATAAACTCTTTAATTCAACCAATTTTGATTAGGTTGCCTTATATTTCTAAATAAGATAAGAAAACCTTGAAGGATTCCGTTCTGAGCAATGCATTGGGAAGCTGCAGTGGCAGTCGAAAAGGAACTTTAAGAAAATACTATCTCACATAACTCAAATTCTCCCCCCATGGACAAACAAATTCATGACTCCTCAGCTGGTCAGGGAGATGCACCAATCCACTTCCAGCTCCTTTAACCTCTCTAGGCCATCCCTGTCTGCGCCTCTCGGAAACGGTAGACAGAACGGAGACGGGAAAGGGAAAACCCGGGAAGAGGAGCCGGTGAGATGAAAGGCTGGGGTTTAGAGGTTGAGAGGGTGACACGGACAAGGAAATAACAGCCACGGAGTTAGAAAAACACCACGGTGAAAAGCCTGCCTGTGCCCATGAGTTAAGCATGTGCTGTGTGGGAGAGTGAACAAAAAGAAAAATAACAAGGTGAAAGGAACGACTGAGGTTGAAAGTGAGAGAAGTGGTGAGAAACTTAAAAGGGAATTTAACACCTTTAGTTCGAGATTCAATTTTAAGCTGATTAAACTTCTTACAGACTCCCCCCCCCCCCCCCCCACCACCACCAGGGTCCAGTGATCACATAGGCTGGGTATTAAACTAGATGTGTAATGTATGACCACACTGCTTCTAGCCGTGTGTGTGTGTGTGTGTGTGTCTAGGTTTGTGTGTGTGTGTGTCTAGGTTTGTGTGTGTGTGTACGAAGGAGAGAAAAATACAAAAATTGGAGGGGGATTTCACCAGATTGTATGCAAAAATATGCAAGTGTGTCTAGGTGTGTGTGTGTGTGTGTGTGTGTGTGTGTGTGTGTGTGTGTGTGTGTGTGTGTGTGTGTGTGTGTGTGTGTGTGTGTGCACCATACAGCCAGCAGATACCAGATATCATGCACTCAGTTGAGATATGGTGTGGGACAGACATCAGCTGACTGAACATGCTGGCAAAGCACGGCCCCTCAACCCCCTTGCATCAGCAAATCACTAAGGCAACAGTGATTTGCCGCCAAAAAAAAAAAAAAAAAAAAAAAAACTCCCGCCATGTCACTCGTCCTGCCCTCAGACCACACCCTGAGGCTTCAATAACCTTCAGTCAGAACAGCTCAGAAGTGACTATTTGGCTTGAACTAATTATTCATGTTGAGTGTGTGTGTCTTTGTGTGTGTGTGTGTGTGTGTGTGTGTGTGTGTGTGTGTGTGTGTGTGTGTGTGTGTGTGTGTGTGTGTGTGTGTGTGTGTGTCTTTGTGTGTGTGTGTGTGGGTCTGTGTGGAGGAGTCAAACGAGATCTTACCAGAGATGAGGTTATATACCAATCACAATCAAAGCCATGTAAGGGCATTGGTTGAAGTTGAACCAACCACAAAAGCTATTAATGAACCCCCCCCCCCCCCCCAACACACAGACACACATAGAGGTCAGGTGAGGTCATATGCTGTGTGTTTTCTCGCAGTAGTGTTTCTGAGGGTGCCAGCTGTGGGTTTTTCTGCAGAGCCAGGCCCGTGTGTGTGTGTGTGTGTGTGTGTGTGTGTGTGTGTGTGTGTGTGTGTGTGTGTGTGTGTGTGTGTGTGTGTTACGAGGCTGGGGAGCATCCAGAGGGGCCACTTCATTCCTTTCTGCTCGCTTCTCCACTCAATAAAATCAGACACACCACGGATCACGTTCGGGTCAAAAGACTTTCTTTTCAAAACACCTTTTCCCTGGCACTTGGGGTTGTTTTAAGCTCATAAAAAATACCCAATGGGCAATGTTCTTCATATATACTGTGTACACTGATGTCAGCGGAGCCAGGAAACCCCTCTGACTTTACCACCGAAGTGTTTAAAGGGTCACGTTAGGTCATTTTCCCCTGGGATTGACACCCAGCTTGGCACAAATAGATTCAACCATTTGTAGAGAATTATTCCAAGTCTGGCCTGCGTTCAGGTGAAAACATACTGACAGGATTGAATTTTTCTCAGCTAATAAGGTACAGCTTGAACGTATCATAAACCTTAAACATTTAGTGTAAGAGTGGAAGTCAAATATGCACAACATACACGTCTGGCATTTCAGTTTCCTGGAAGTCAATATAGAAATGAAAAGTGGATAATCAGATACAACTATAAGCAAGCAATGCAAGGATGGACCTGAAATGTATACGTCGTGCATCTCTTCATTTTTTAAAACAAGGGGCTATTTGGAGTCAAGGGGGCCACGACAATTGAAAAATAAAAATAATTGAAGGCACACCTATAAATATTATCAGTCGGTAACCGGAGTTTCTCGGTTTCGGGGTAAAGTAAAACAACTTTCGGACACAGTTACGTCGAGCGGAAATCTTCCAGCTCAAACCGCTGCATGTCCATAAATCTTTTTTTTTCTTTTTTTTAACGGTACTTCCTGAAGAACATCATAACCTCCATGACTATCCATTGTAGTATAGCTTAATATTTGAAGCTACATCATCTTCCGGATACTGCTCATAAAAAGGGGATTTTGGTCCAACTCACGGTAAACCGCCCTAAATTTTGATGAGTAATGGCCTGACTCGAGACCCAACAGACTATATTTTATTAAAGATTACGACTCAAACTCTCGCACTGACAAAAAAAAAAAAATAAGTAGTTTGGAAACATTTTACCTGATGCCGGGCTACTTTACTGTAAACTGTATAAATGTGTTCCTTTTTTTGCCGCTCCCCTGGGTCTTGCAGCTATATAGGATGAGCTATAAGGGAGAATGATGGGCCCCCCTCAGTAGCTACTGGCTGCAGTTCCACACAACTGGGCCAAAATAAACATCTTCCCCACAGTCTCCTCTGCTGACATGACGTGACCGTGTGCGGGGGCTTGCAGCGGCCACATGTGCACCTCAAGTACTGTAGGTTTTGTGTGTGTGTGTGTGTGTGTGTGTGTGTGTCTGTAAAACCAATTTGGGGCAGCTTCTGAATTACATCTTCATCTTCCTATTTTTTCCCCTTGTTACCTCTAAATTAGCCCCCCTCTGAGTGACATATAGGAACCAAGAGCCTCCACTGCTCGGATAGTGTCTATTAAAAAACGCCAGTGGCACAGCACACAGTGACCACACTTCTATCCTTCTCTGCAATTTAATCTCTCCAGTCACCAAAATGAATGAAACCAGCTGCAACAAAATCTAATTTGCCAATCGAATGTTGGCGAAATATAGTAGGGAAATCTAAGTACCCTTTCTATGGGTACTTTGTGATATTAGATAATGTTGATTTACATTGAATGAGTCAACAACCAGCAGTTAGTCGTGCGACTGAACTTTATTTCAATCAAAGTGTGCTTTTTGGCAGATAAAATAGTAATTTTTTTTTAAAAGATTATTTTTTGGCATTTTCAAGCTTTATTAGATAGTACAGAGTTGAAATGGGGAGACAGAGAGAGAGAGAGGGGGGATGACCTGCAGTAAAGGTCCACGGGTTGGATTCGAACCCGCGATCACTGCAACGAAGGCCGGAGCCGATATGGTACGCGCTCTATCCACTACGCTACCGGAGCGCCCCAAAATAGTCCATTTATAACAAACATAATGTAATGTTTAATTAATAATATATTAAAGGTAAAAATATACTAAACATACCAGAAAAGTGGGGACGGAAGTTTAGAAAAATTAAATAATTTAAAAGGCATCAAGAATCTGTCATTGCTTTCTCCGAGGTCTGGAACTCAAACTTGAGCCTTATTAGACGTAAAGTCTGTACAATTCTCAGAAGAAAAAAAATCTTCACTTGGAAATCTATGCTTTCATTAGAACTTAGCAAAATCCATCTGCTTATAGAGATTGTATGATATGATCAAAAGCTACCGAGCAGCTGATAAATGGGCCCTGAGGTGAGATTATTAAATCAAAAGAGTCTTTCCATTTGATATATACAGCCATGGTTCAGCCAGTTAGTGGAAAATCAGTTCAGCAGGGTTAAGCTGCATAGATTTATTTTTGAATCCAGTCCAAAAGGCATTACCACAGTCCTATCTGTAAACACATTCAGGATATTAATGGTCTCATTATACTTTCATTAGTATTTTTTAAGGGATCCTATTTCCAATTTGAGGTTTTTATCCCTAAGGGTTGGAAATGCCTGAGTTGCCTGGTCCCCCCCCCCCCCCTCTCCTCTCCTAAACCCAGGTCCCACGTTAACCAGCTAAATGCCGCAATT
The DNA here is from genome assembly GCF_949987685.1 of Ammodytes marinus. Taxonomy (NCBI): domain Eukaryota; kingdom Metazoa; phylum Chordata; class Actinopteri; order Uranoscopiformes; family Ammodytidae; genus Ammodytes; species Ammodytes marinus. Next base: position 8,005,360 of record NC_137223.1, on the reverse strand, counting down.
AATCCATTTCCTGCCCAGAAATTAGACCTGTTCATTAGGATTTTCCTTAGCCTTTTATCCCCCCCTGTTCGGCATGGTTCAGAAGAGGCAGTGTGGCTTGTTCAGGGTGATCCATTACACCGCAGTGAACACACTTGAGGGGAAAGAGCCTTGGAGGGGAGTTTAGGAGAGAGAGACAGAGAGAGACAGAGAGAGAGAGAGAGAGAGAGAGAGAGAGAGAGAGAGAGAGAGACAGAGACAGAGACAGAGACAGAGACAGAGACAGAGAGAGAGAGAGAGAGAGAGAGGCCTCATTCTTGATATAAAGTCCTGAAGCTTTAATACCTCTCAGAGGAGGAAAAGATCTGTGTCAAGGACTGACAGTAAGGAGCAAGGGATTTCTCTGGAAATGATTTGATCAGCGTGAACCTCCATAAACCAATCGTTGAATGAAGTTTAAAGGTATGGCTGTGCTTTATGGTACAAAAAGGGGGTCCGGTTGAGCAAGCTGAATAAATAGGACCCTTTCCTACAGCTGTTATACCAACACATGACCAAAGAAACTAACATACTATGCATACAAGATTAGCCAGAACTGATTTTTTTTTTTTTTTATCAGACATACGGATGGATACATGTTGCAAAGAAAATAGTTTTTTTTTTCATTCCTGCAGCTTCAAAAGGCGCGGGGTCAAACCCTGACAAAGGGACCAACACAACATTACAAGAAAGAAAAACTTCAAAGAGGGGGCCGTATTGGAAACCTTTGCTTTTTGAAGAGAGAGAGACTGTGAGTGAGAGAGAGAGAGCCCCGGGGCAGGCTCATTCATCAAACTCCCAACAGTTGCAACTGAGTTTAAATATTTTCCAAGTTAAGGGCTATGAATAATTTTGCAAGACAGAACTCATTGCGGCAAACACATTTTTTTTTTACACTTCACCTTGTTGAAATATTTTGCTTATATTTAGAGCAGCAATCAGACTGTGATCGAACTTAAGTATTTTCGGACAAACATGCAAACAAACCTTAGGGACTTCCTGTAAAGGGGGGGGGGGGGGGAATGGATGTAAATGAAGCCTGACAGTGGCGGCTGTGCGGAGTGTGTGTGATCTGCTGGCAGAGCGATGGTAGGTTCCGGGCCATTTAGCCCTGTGTTATTTGCTAAGGAGCAAACCCACCCCTGGGGCTGTGTGAGCAAGGAGCCGGAGTTCCAAAGAGTTGACGGCTTTATAAATCACAGGCAAGCCGAAGCCGATAAAGAAGAGTCTATGCTGTGAATCAAATACACCTACTCATGCCTGTGTGTGTGTGTGTGTGTGTGTGTGTGTGTGTGTTTGAGTGCATTACACCACAAACCCCATGCTCTTGCATTCACACACGGCCATAAAAGGCCAGCGTTTCCTGAATTATTATATTCTTAGCGAGCTGCAACAAGACACTGAAATAGCACTTTGGTCATTAAAAGACACTAATGACTTGTAGTGGGTTAACACCTCCTTCAGTCAGTGTGGCCCATGCTATAGCCATTAAAAGGTGGAGTCAGGTATTCTGTAGAACGCTTGTTGTCAAAATCAGTGAATATCTCCTCACGCTCCACTACCTGTATGAACTGTGTGTACTGTAGACCAGAATTACTGACTCAACCTTTATGTGGTAGTGGTACAGAATGCGCACACACACACACACACACACACACACACACACACACACACACACACACACACACACACACACACACACACACACACACACACACACACACACACACACACACACACACACACACACACACACACACACACACACACACACACACACACACACACACACACACACACAAAACAAAACTAAATCATACTTTTGGTAAATATTCTTAGCCTGTAATATACTGACCTCAAATATAAATAAGTCCATCGCATTTCCCGTCCATGGGTATCCATCACAAACATACTGTAACGTCTTTCATTTTGGGGCTATCAATCAGCCATTCTAAGTAGATGCCACAACCGCACACTTAACACACAGAAACGCCGAGCGATCATGTGGAGAGACAGACGTGCTCCGTCCTTTTTTCTACCGACACAAATGGGGTCAATCCCACACGCACCCGACCACCAATGAAAGAGGACCCCCCCCCCCCCCCCACACCCCCCATCCCCAAAACTACCACTTCGCTGGAGCCTGGAGCAAGCAGTGACTTCATGTCTGCAGTGGACTAGACTAGATTTACTCACGTTCAACCCCCTCTGGAACCCCAACCACAGCCCGGAAAAACCCATCACCCCCTTTACCCCCTTCACAACACGTTCCACTATCTGTTGAACATTTACACCATCCCACAACCCTTCCAAATAACTCACACATTTTGCTGGTGTTAGTAGAGTACGATGTGTTATCAGCAGCAGATAAGGAGAGGTCGGAACAGAGATTCGAGCCAAAAAAGACTCCATATACACAGCTGAAGGGGAGTGTGCGTGTTTCTTGTCCGCACTGACCGGTGGGGTTTGCTGAGATAAAGAGGATGGATTGATTTCTTGGACGTCAGCCGTTCAAACTTAACAGCATTTTGGAGACAATGGACTACTGTATAGGTGTGGTGGTTCTTCAAAAAAACAATAAACAAGCCATTAAACTAAGATTGGAAGTTCATAATTAATAATACGTCTATCCATGTGGAAAGACAAGCATTAAAAAAACAGCAAGTTAAAAGAAGAACTGAAAATACAGTTCAAAAGACAGTCATTGATTCATTTACAGTCTTACCAGGCATATAATACTGTAGAAAACAGTTCCGAAAGTGTATTCTGTCAATGCTGGATCTAGGTCTATGTACCAGTTAATTTGGTGGGTATGAGAGGCTCCAGGGATGCGGTGCTGATTGATTCATTCCTGGTGCTGGAGGGCGTCTGGATAGTGTGTGTGTGTGTGTGTGTGTGTGTGTGTGTGTGTGTGTGTGTGTGTGTGTGTGTGTGTGTGTGTGTGTGTGTGCGCGTGCATGCATTTGAGTGTGTCGCCAAGCGTCTGCTTAATGAATTACAGCCTTGACATGTCAGGATAAGCCCCAGGGGTCGGGTACAGATAAAAAGGAAAGGCCATCATTCTCACCTCATCCACACAGACCAAAAAGTCAAAACAAAAAGACATAGTGCCAAGGGTTGTTTTTCTCACAGTCAAGTGACTTAAACAATGGAAAATAAGTTGAGAAGCTTTGCACTATTTGTCTGCCTCTCCTAACACCCACTTACTGAAATGGGTTGGATAGTCATAAAATAAACACTTCGTTATTCAAGAAACAATCAAAAAGTCTTCTAAAACAGAAAAGTACATCAATTGATCAATGACAGTAGCCAGACCACAATATTATTCCGTGGTAGAAAGTTCTATAGTTTATGGCTCTTTGCACCAACAGCATCATCAACACAACTTGAAAAGTCATGTGTAGTCAAACAGAGCCGATTTAAGAGCTATTCATTTTGAAACACGGAGCTGAAAAAAATAAATAAAAAATAAATCCACAGTGCTGTTAGTCAGGCTGATGAGTGAGCAAACAGCACCCCTTGGTGGTTAGAAAAAGAAGACACCCTCAGTGAAGGGGTGTTTAGACTCACCACAGGTGTAGATGACGCTGAGGTACTTCCTGGTACCAGAGTAACACGGGTCTCCAAAGTCTCTGGTGGAGGCTCGGACCAGACAGCTCTTCTTCCCCTGACAGCGGGCAGTCAGGACCTGCAGAGCCACAGACGACTGGCAGTCTGACAGAGAGGATGATGGGAAAAATATTGAATTGTCATTAGACTGACCAGACTAAAGACAAAATAGTGGCAAAATAGCACAATAGTGGGTCGCTTGTTTGTTTGATTAAATCATCTAAAAGGGAGGGGTTGCTGTTGTTATACAATTTCTGGTAAATCAAATGATATACAACTAAGTTCTTAGGAAAGAAAGATTGTGTTATTTTGGAATTTATTAAAGGGGGAAATTGATATGACATGATTAGTAGATTAATTAATCCGTCAATCAATACACAGACCAATCATTTGGAATATTTTACTAATTTCTTAAGATAAAATGCCAAAGGATACAATGGTTTCAGCTGCAAAAATGTAAACATTTGTTGATTTTCTTACATCCTCTATATGTAAGCATCAATATTTATGTATTTCAAAATTGCTGTATAATGGATTCAACCACAAAAAGGAAATGTTACGTAAAATCTCCTGTTTCCATGCATTCCATCAGAAACAGAGTCTACACAGCTTTATATTCTTATCTAAGATATATTTAGTGTTCATATATCATACAAGTCTCTCACTGGCTTGCTGTAGTGTTTGATTGACAAGTAGCAACTCAGTCACAAAGGGCCTACGTGAGTCACTGTCAGCTACCCCACACACGCATGCACACACACTCACACACAATAAAGCCTTTCTCAGCTCCTATGGTGGAGCCTCTGTCCACATCAGACCCTTGTACAGGAACCGTACTGGGGCCCCACATTGTCTAAAAAAGGGATACCTGATCTAAGGTGTGCACGTGCATGTGAATGTGACTGTGAGTGAGTGTTTGTGTATGGAGACTGGACAGAGTAATGGATGTGGTTCTCGTACATCATCGCTGAGCGGCCGCCACAGCTCTCATCCTGTGGGGAGCGTGGATGGACAGATGACACGCTCCTCTCTTTCCTTTTTCCGCTCTCCCTTCCTTCCTCTCTCTCTCTCTCATATTAATAACTGGACTGCAGAAGAGGATATGCCGACCCGCTGTGCTCACCAACTTCTGAATGAACTTTGTAAGGGCTCATGAAGTCAGGCCAGGTCATTTAAATCTGCCGATTATCCCATTGATTAAAGGTGCACTATGTAACTTTGGGGGTGTCAGAGAAGTGGACTTCTCTAAAGTACATTCTCATAACTCATAAGCTTCCCTCACAGGAAAATGTAATCCCTGGAACACTTTTTGAAGTAAGAAAAGCAACCTTAAAAGTTACTGTTTCACTATTGTTGTTTGCAGCAGCAGGGCCCACAGTTATGTTTAGAAACACATGCTATCTTAAATTTGGGTCCAGGTGCCTCAAAATAAATGTATTTGATGATATAATAATGGATATATCTGCAGGCTCTGCTAATCTTAACAAAAAAAACCCTCCCCTGAAACTGCATGGTGCACCTTCAACTGATTCATTTTGTATGTAAAAATTATCAGAAAAAGAGTGACATTGCCAGCTGCAGGACTCAGAGCCCAATGCGACATCAGGAGACACAAAGACACAACATTTGTGGCTGATAACTCATCCTACAGTAAAAAGTAAATAGTAGCTAAACCCCTAACCCTAACCCTAACCCTAAATACATATGCAGCCTATAACAGTCAACACAACTGAACTGTAACATGCTGTTAAGTAAACTTGTGAAGCTTACTCAAACTAACTTAACTCCAGGAATATCAATCATCTATATGTTCTACCTCACGTGACAGCTCAAACTGAGGTGTGTGAGGAGCTCTATAGTAAAGTGTGTAGAACCTCCCACTGAGTATACTTGTGGGAATGTGGATGGGCCGGGGGGGTCATGCATGGATGCCTACCAGGTCCCAAACGGCCCATCTAACCCCTACAAAACAACACAAGCAGAGGAGCCTTTGAAAGTGGACACTGGGCCCTCGCACTACTCCTGGTGGGCCCCTAAAAAGAGAGAGAGATCAGAAAGGTAAAGGGGAAAAGGGCTGCTTAAGGCTTGGCTCAGACGTCAACAGGCCACGACAAATGATGGCACGGGTCAAAGGGCAAATGTCCCAGTTCAGCAAGTGAAAGAGGGCAATCCAGCGGCCATGCACAGCATCAACATTGGGAAAATTCACCAAAATGGTCCAAAACTGTACAGCCAGCCTGCCCATTCATCATGAGAAATGGGCTTCACCTGTATTTCCCAGAAATGATTGCGTTCGTATAGTGAAACCGGACCAAAGACTACATTTAGAAAGCTTCTTAAAAGGTGCTATGAGGAACTTTGAAATATTTCTGAAACAGTCAGATTGGTTTGTCATGAAAGAGCAAACGCGATTATCAGTGCAAAGAATGCTATTTTTATACAGTCTTTATTAATGCCTTCGTCATGGGTACGCTCACCCAGGAACAACAGCTGGCGTGGTAAAAACACTACCGCTTTTGTCCAGAGGGGGTGCAAGAATGAACAATTACTGAAGGTTCCTCGGAGCACCTTTAAGAATGTGAACCTGAATCGATGTCTGTACATTTGGACACGGTTTCGGGGGGTGGGGGGCAACCGGACACTCCCCAGCTGGAGCCCACACACTGGAATTCCCAAACCAGGATGTAGTGAGGGGCAAAACCTGTGGGAACCGGGATGGAACTGGATAACTATAGCCAGACATCTCAAAAGGTTAGTCCGTCCCCACTGTTGCTTTAAATACATTTGGTTTTAATTGATAGCGATGGGGGGATGAGGAAAATTCACAACCGGCCTCATCTGCATAATCTGCAACAGTGGTTTCGCACATTCCCTTGAGCATTTGTTTCGCATCACATGGAAGAAAATAAAGTGATAATCAAATAGTTCCCATTGAGATGTTGATGCCCATTTCAAATCGACAGAAATATTTAGCAATCAACAGTGTCAACCGGCCAACTGCCCCTTTCATCGCACTATTGATTAGCCACAGTTAAAAGTTCGAATCAAGCAACGGTTCCATTGAATTCCATGAAAAATTCAATTTAACATTGGAATTTTGTTACAAAGACTTCAGCTACAGAAGTGACTTTGTCAAAATGAATAACGGTCAAAATGTCACTCTCAGTGTCCATGCTAAAGCCCAATGCCTGATGTTCTTTGATTTTCTCTCTCTCTCTCTCTCTACCCCAGAGGGCTTGTTTGAGCTGGTGTGCCACGCTGAAAACTTTCCTCTTCAATGACATGGGAACACCACTGACAGACAGGCCCCCATTAGCTGCGGCTTTGATTCCCTGACTGGGTGATTAGTTGAGCAGGGGGCCCACGGACCATGGAAGAACGGATGGAGAGAGGGGACGGAGGGGGGGGGGGTTTAAGAGACAGAAAGAAACATTTGGAGACAAGAGGATGGAGACACACACACGTTTTATTCTTTATCCACTGGCTGTCTTTGCTTATATGTGCACATGCTCACACATGGCAATTCTATGCAGTTTAAAGGCACATTCCTCAGGGTCTGACCTCCTCCGGCTCTCATTAGCGGCTTTAACACAGACTGACAAGCATACAACGGTGTTCTCTCTCTCTCTAACACACACACACACGCACACACACACACACACACACACACACAGAGGGAAATAGGCATGAATAACCCCTGATACCTCTAACCTTTACCCTCACCCACCTCCGAGCCTGTAGCTTCCACACAACCAACAAGGCCGGGGCCTATGGTTCAAAAGAGAAGGTCTACAGTCAAAAGAAGCCGTGACTGAAGGAAAAAAGGAGGAGTTTCTTCGACACACACACACACACACACACACACACACACACACACGTACTCTTAACTCGATTAAAGACTTAGGTTGCACCAACCACAAGACAAAGGTGTAACTCTTCCTCAGATGACTCATGGCTGATCACCCCCACAGGTTCTTAAGGGTTTCAAAGCAATTCTAGGTTTTGTCTGTCCTGCACTGATTTGAGGCATGTGTTGATACGCCGCCCTGTACCAGCAGCTTCTTCATTCCTCTTGTCACATCAGTCATCCGTCCCTCATCTAACTTTCTGCTTGCTTGAAAACCAGCATCAGCCTTAGAACGAATGGTCGAACAGCCACTTCCACAGAATGACTTTAAAGTGACGCCACATCAGCTCTGGTGTGTTGTGATGGCTGTCATTGAGCCTCAAATGAAGACTAATGTAGGGAAGTGGGTGTTGTGGGCGCAGTAAATGATGGTAGACTGAGCGGCTGTCAAACACATTTTTTGTGACAGCAGGCGCTAACATAGAACAACAACACACTTCTGAGCACGTCCAAAGGCAAAGAAACTCAAACCTACCCTTACACACAAGAATACAATGTACAACAACAGCCACCCTTTCCCGAAAACATCCTCACAGCAACGCTCCAAAACAATCCCAAAGGTATTCCACCCACGCACACCTTGCCTGGAAATTCTGAAAAACAATGAGCAGACGTACTTGCCAAAAGTTTCTCTTCTACACTGACTCACTTGCTATTTGTAAGGTAAGAGTTGGGGTTTAGTTTTAGTTTTTTTCCACATATTATCACTATAAAAAACACGTAATAGTAAAAAAAAAAAAAAAAATACATGTGTGGGTGTGGCAGAAACCTGTACAGGCTTAAATAGAAACCACACCCAAAATACATTTACATCTTAGATTACAAAACACTAGCATATGAGCAGATGGGTTTGTTGGGTTAAAAGTCTTTGTGGAATAGAAAAGTAACTTTCAAGGCGGCGCGATGGGTCGGACTGACGTGCGTACGCGTTTCTCTTCTCTGCCAATGCCATTAATGAATGTGTAGTGTAAATGGTCCGGATTTCATTTTACTGTAAGATAGTGAAAATTCAATTTTAACAGTATGTAGTTGTAGTTATTTCCAGTCGAAGGCTAAAGTGTCAAGCAGAGCAAACATCTTTAGCTTTGCAGGTTGACAGCAAGTGCTTTCCCAAGTCAAAAGCGCTTGGTACAAAAACCCTACTTATGTGAGTTATCCCTGCCTTATATTTTCAAAACACCTAGTCTTTCACATTGCATGAACCTGTTATTCTCTTGTTATAAGCTCTTGGTAGCCCGAATGCAAACGTCATTATTTGAGAGAAGTTTTAAGAAAAGACCCTCCCGCCCGCTTATCTGCTCTGTAATCATCAAAGTCAGAGAGAGAGAAATGCAGGCTGACGTTACAGAGAAGCAACAACTGGAGCAGCCTTCCGAACGAGCCAAGTGTTTAAATTTGAACTGCAGCTGTGTGCATGCTCTGCTTATAAAAAGCTCCATGGGATCACATTGTACACACCAACCCGGTCCGTGCACTGCTTACAGTTTGAAACGTTTCTCGCTGATGATGGCTTCGTCCCGCAGCAGATACCGATACTCAAAAGTGAAAGCATAGTGGCCCTCAAAAAAAAAAAAAAAAAAAAAGATGTCTGAGACCCTGCATGCCAAACAGGGGCAGCTATTTAGATGTCAAGAGGTGTGTGTGATGGTAATGGGGCAGATGAGAGAGGAGGGCTGAAGCAGGCCCCCCCCCCTTTTTGCTTTGAGGATTCTCCGTCACCGCCCAAGACCTGTCCAACCTCCACCACTCCCCCCCAAAAAAACAAGGAACAAACGAGATCAAAGACATCTTACTTTGGTGCTCACATGTCTGTGTATGCACTTGTTTGTTGTCTGCTAGACTTTTCCAAGGCTTTGGATTCAACAAGTAACCACTGCTTTCAACAGCTCTGGTGTTAAATAGACTGATATCGAAACCTTAGTCTGAGGGACAGGACACAACAGAAATAGAACATTTGAGAGGATTGTTTGGCCGTTGGAAATCAATAAATAACTTGTGTCCTAGCAATGCCCTCCTATACCGTTCACTGTAACGTCTTTGTAACGGACACTATGCATAGTTCACCCGGGCAGGTGCAGCCATCTGTGTGAGTTCTGCTGCTGATTATTACACACACACACCTCAGGCGGGGTTGATGTTGCCAGCACGGTGCGGTTAAGGGAGATTACTACAACCCACCTCGTTTGGCACGTCCAAACACACATTTAAAGAGAGATATAATTAGAATAGGTACAAACCTGTGCATAATGTGACCACCAAGCCCAATATTAATTCAGACATGCAGAGCCACACACACACACACACACACACACCCAAGGCATTACACCATGTCGGACGGGAGTGCAAAAAGATGGGAGGGGAAATATTTGAAAAAATAATTAACAGTGTGCGTCTGAGCTGTCAATCAACACACCCTCACTTCCGGCCCCCGGTGACATGGAAGCCACATCAAAGATGGCGCTGACAGGGGGGAAATCCCACTAGGGCACCACCACTACTAGACTGTCTGGAGAAGCCTGAGGAGATGTGTGTGGGTGGTTGAAGTGTGCATAGGCATGTGTGTGTGTGTGATGGAAAATGATGTTGCGTAATGGTTTGAACAGTTGATGGGAACGCGAGTATAACATGTGATTGCGACAGTCAACACTGCTGCTCTAATCTGGCCTTTGTGCAACTGTAACAGTAGCGTCCATTTGCCATGAATGCTGGGAGACCTCAGCTACTGTATTTAATCCGGAGTCTGAAACCAGATATATCGGACCAGCCCTGTCTCACCTGCTACACCTACCTGTCGCACATTCCTGGTCCACCTGCACACAGACAGACTGGCTGAGGCTGCTTCTCAATGCTCATACAGAATACAATGACACAAACACACATACACACACACAATATGCCATTCTTTATATCTGTCTCAGATTACCCCGGGGACTGATTCCTGGGTCAGCCTTATGACCCTGTCCTGTCACCTGTGTCATAGAGAAGGTAACACACACAAACCATCACATAGGCACGCATGCACACGCGCGCACACACACACACTCACACACACATACATTCCTACATTGCCAAAAGTGGACTGTCTTTCTACATTGACCGTGTGAGGACCACATTTTAAAGAAACATTTTTACTTTTAAGGTAATGTCTCGTAAAATTACAAAGTGTGCTTTTTGTTTTATAAAAAAATAATTGCCAAGAGGGGAATTGAATCCTTGAGCGCTATACATATCAAACAAGAGACTTGCATTGACAGCAGTAGTTGTGTGTGCCTATTATTCCACTCAATGAGTGTGTGTTGCTTATTGATTAGACTTACTTTATTATGAAAAGTAAGTTCCATAGCCCTGGCTAACTTATTTACAATCGCAGCACACGCACCTCGGTGTCTATTTACTTCTATAGATTATTGAAACGAAGGCAGTGCAGACAAAAATAAGAGGCCAGGGCCACCACAGTGGCTCTGGTTATACTAATGCATGTCATGGATCCAAGCTTAGAGTCATTAACATACCCCTAAACAAGGGCGACAGTACATCTGGATACCCAATGTGCACAAGCGCACACACACACACGCACGCACGGCAAACGCACGCACACACACACAAACATACACACACACTTTCTTGGAGGAAACTCAATACTGTCCCTTTTCTACGGGCCAAACTCTGAGCTTTAGATGACAGAGACACCTGATCTACATTCCACCCCAATTCCCCTGGCAATGTTTGCGTTTTCGTCTGTGTGTGTGTGTGTGTGTGTGTGTGTGTGTGTGTGTGTGTGTGTGTGTGTGTGTGTGTGTGTGTGTGTGTGTGCGCATGTGCGTGCGTGCGTGTGTCTACCTGGTCCTGAGCAGCGGTTTTATATATCTCGACATTCTTTCCCAAGATGCTGAAATGCTAAAATGGCGATACTGTATGTTTCTGAAAGATGAATTGTGAATCGGTAATCCCGGGCGGGGGAACAGATGACATCAACGCTGGGTGTGGCAGGAGAGTGTTTGCTCTGGAGCGATATATAGAGGAATTTTAAAAACCTTCCAAACCACAACATCTGAAGGCTATATCACCATCAAGTCAAACAAAAATTCACAAAGGGAAAAGATTCAAATTGGGAGTTATGAGCCTGGGAGGGTTTGGTTTGTAATATCTCTTTAAAAAAAGCTACGGAAGCGTACAAGTGCAGACGTGTAAAAAAAAAAAAAAGCTCATCAATGAATAATGTTTCATTTTCCCCACTCTGCTGGATAATGCATAATGAAGCTTGGTAAGTTTTTATCTCAGGCAAATCTTTACCAAAAAAGGATAAAGTTTTTCAGGCAAGAGTGACCTGAAGTTCCACTCACTCCCTGAATCCTTTATATGTGTAGGAGCATTAGCAGGACAAGGGGAGCTTTTTTACATCATGTAAGACGCCATTTGCATTCCCAGCTTGTGTCTTGAATATAGGACATTTTATTCCTCTCCTGACCTCGGACTGAACCCCAAAACTAATGTCATGAAGAGAGTGAATGATAATTCCAAACAGTATTAATATTAAAGTAATCATCACCCTTATCAACACTCCCAGGAGAATGATCAGTTAATAAGAACACCAAAAAAACAGCACCATGAGACCTGTCATGAAGCCATTTCAGGTCAGGTAGCCTACAGTGTATTGCAGCACCAGGAAAGACAAGGATTGGGTTACACTATAGCTCATCGTAAATTCTTTACCAAGTTTGTGTGTTAAGTCCTTGCTCAGTTATTCGTCAGAACTAGTTAGTAGTTGCTATGTTTGCCGGGAGAGTAAGTGTGCTATGTAACTACTCGCTAGAGTACTTACATAGCACAATTACTCTGACTAAGTCAAGTTGCACCAACGATTGCTTAAGCTAGTAGCATAAAGACTGTAGAAATATGTAAATATATTGACAGGAAACAGGAATTCAGTGTAGCATCACGTTTGAGAGTCCCAAATAATAAGTTAATATTGACAGTTAATCATTGTAAATTTAGGTTATGACTTTATTTGACTGTTTTATTTAAAGGGGCGGCCTATAAGGAGAAAAATGTGTTAAGGAGTTAGCAGCATTCATGCACTTTAGAATGTGTGGGTAATGAGCTAATGCTAACCTAAATTGTTATTAGTGAGAGTGACAAGGTGCCTCACCTACTGACGGGGCCCTCCTGTGGTACAGGGGACACTCCAGGGTGCCCTGTTGGGTGCGGCCAAACATGGCGGAGTAGACAGCAATCTGCATACCCCGTTTGCAGCTCAGCCTCATCCTCTCCTCTTCACAGACCACCTTACTCTTATACTCGTCTGGAGATAGAGGGAGGGAGAGAGAGAGAGGATACAAAGTATTAGAAAAGACGGAAAAAATTTCCCCCAAAATGATATGAAATGAAACGAAAAGCAGACATAGTAACTCATGATGATTATACTGGTGATGAACTATGGTATGATATGACGGGCATGCCGTGCATCTAGAATAACTTTTAAAAATTCAATCCATAAAGCAATTTAAAGAATGAGTGTTTCATTTAAGGATAAATGACTGGCGTTCTATGTGATTAAACCCCCTGAAATACTATGATAAACAACATATTTGAACTTTGAATTAGTCAGTTAACTTGTGTGTCGACAAAACATCAAGCCATCTATTGGTTCTCTTATAACTTAAAAAAAAACCTTGAATACAGAAAGATATATAGATAGATATAATGATACTCTAATCTCTTTAGAAACACTCTTAATTAGAACAGTCAGAAAGGGTCCTCACAAAAGGCCTCATTCAGTGTAGACAAGCAGACACACACACACACACACAGAGGTAGAGTTGGCTCGGTGGACATGTAGAGCCACGCAGAGGCATTCCTCACACACATCCAGCCACAGTGACCTGTAACTGGAAGGAGCAGCTCCACTGGCCAACAAATAAAAACACAACAACAGCAGCAGCAGCAGCAGCCTGTTTCTACATCCATGTGGGGAGTGGAACAGGAATGCAAGAAAAGAAGAGAGGAAAGGCCAAAGAGGGACTTATAGGCAGGGACTGGTTTGTTATATATCTCTCGCTGATGGATTCACTCTTGTTTCCTCCCTTTTCTCCTTCACCCCCCCCCCCCTTTTCAGAGGCAGTGACACCTGCCCGTCGCACCTCACTAACACCCCATGCTGGCCTTTCTCTCTTCACCGGAGAAGTCATTGGTTAAGTGACAGTGAACAAAGAGCTGTTGATTGGCCCCGGGGTCCGCCGGAGAAAGAAGAGAGTGGGGAGGGCAAGGGGGGGGAGGGGGGGATCAGTGGATTAATGCCCACTTCTGGTCACTCTAGTGTGAACTGCTGCACAGCTCAGTGCGGCTGGGCTCAGCACAGCGTTGAGCCGTGAATGGAGACTAGAATCTGGGTGGGATTACGGCACTGTTGTGGCTCCCCTCTGGAGTGATACTCTTTTAGCTTCCTGGCTCTCACAGAGAGAGGGATAAAGAGAGAGGGCACGGAAAGCTTTTTTTTTTTTTTCTTCTTTTAAATTAAGCAGAGAGGAAATGGCAGAAGCTGGAAAGACTCATGTCGATAGTGGCATGCTTAATTCGCTTTAGATTTGATAGTTAAGTTGGATAAATAGGTGAAATGAAATAGCCTTGCGGTTTTTATAAGTGCATGGCTGGTTAAACTGTTTTTCTTATTGTCAACTAAATCCCATTAACACTCCGAATAAAATTAATTGGTTCCATAAATGAGTATTGCAAGTTCGGCCAAAGCTTGATATAACTTTGTCCTAACATTGTTGTCCCAAAAGTCTAAACAACATCATTGTACCACATTGTTGCACGACTCACACTGTAGTTTATGAAACAATTCCACATTTCAAAAGAATACCTTTACAACATCACTAAATGGTCCAGTGTGCTTGTTGGGTCTTGTTTTTTTTTAACCATGTTATGTCGCGCTCTATATTTTTTTACACGTGATGTCATTTAAAAACAAACTACATGGAAACCAGGAAGTGCCCGTTACAGTCACGTATGCATTTGATTCTAAAAAAGACATAACAAACAGCTCTTTAAAGCTTCACCAGAATGTGGACTTTGGAATACCGTTGACTGTTGATGTTGCAAATCATGTTTGTCTGAATTTCAAAACATAAGTGAGCCCAACCTAAAGTCTATTTCTGACTCAATGTGTAGGTTTGTAAAAAAAGTACAAAGAAAAAAGAAAAAAAAGAAGAAGAAGACAGAAGTGTGTGTCACCGTTCAGGATGGGAGGCGATGAGGGACTTACTAGGTCTGCATTTGTACCAGACAATGAGGTATTTGCTGCTGCCAGGACACTGGTCCGTCCCAAACACGCGGCTGTTGACAAGGACTTGACAGCTCCTTCTGTCTTGGCACTCGTCCAGCATTTTCTAAAAAGAGGGAAAGAGTGACAGAGAACGGGGTGGGGGGTTGGGGGTTGGGAGGGGGGGGACCAAAGAGAGGTTAAGACTGAGAACAATGAGCCAGCAACGGTGAGACCAGTAGCGGGCAAAAACCTAAAACCACTTCAAACAAGGCTGCTTATGGCCATGGGAATACAGAGGAGAGGAGCAGAGGAGAGAGAAAAAGGAGAATGGGAGAAAAGAAAGCTCCCGGAAAAAGCTCAACTCTCCTCGTTTTCCCGGCATCCTATTGCTCCTCTAGTTTCATCATTTTTTTTGTAGCCGGCTGTATGTTAGCCAGCCAGGTGAGCAGTGCACATTCCAACGCAATACATTCTCCCTCACTGAAATCCAATTCGCTGGAAGGATGACTTATGGGATTCTGTCTCAAGCTCTTCCCTGAATTTTACATCAAGAGGAGAGGCATTTTCTCAACAGATCATGGAAAATAGAATACATGTGTATTTCTCCCCTCATACACACCAAACCTATGCAGGTAGTAATAGAACATGAAAAGACCAAAACCCACAACAAATATGTCCTACAAATAATAAGTAGCGGCTGAGCAACCAAAGGCTCATGTAGCTTATTCCTCTGTCCTGTAGGAATAAGCTACACAAGGAACAAAAAGAGTTCCTTCATTTTTGTGCAGGAACTATTAAAAGCAGTGAGCCACACCCATGGCACTGGCTGACACGCTCCTTCAGCTTTATTAACAAGGCAGCTGTAGTTTATTTTAAGTCAGTCCCACTCCCATATACACCTGCTGGAAATCCAGGGGCAAGGACTGAGAGATGAACTATCACGTTGTTGGTTTTAAGCCTTTTCATGTACAGAGATTCATACTTAACAAACAAACCAAGGGTCATGAACAGGTGGGACCAAAATAGATTCTTGAGGGTTGTACTAATGTGGTATAGCGCAGCAGTCAGTCATTCTCTCACTTCAGCACAATGCACTCTCTGTGCCTGTGCATTCATGGCAGCCCTGGCTATAATGGAAACGGCGGGTGTTTCGATGCTAGGAATGAAAAGGGGACTAAGAATAAACCATAAACAAGCGAATGAATAGCGAAACAGGATGTGTTTGTGTGTGTTTGTATTGGTGCTGCGAAGCGGGGGTTGTAGTCCGGCCGCATCCCAATTTAGGAAAGGATGCTGATGCAAGGACCCCATGAAATCGCTTTGTGTCATGGGAACATACAAGCCGGCTTCCTCTTTAGAGAGTGTAATTTGCCGGAAAACCTTCTCACAAAGCATTACATAATCAGTGGTCCCCCATTACAACCCTTGGCCAATTTGACAATTTGACAGGACACTTTCTCTCGGGAAGGTCCGTAGACCAAAAGTGAGGTTGTTTATTTGCGTGAAAAGTGGACTGACACAACACAATGGGGGTGAATTTAAATAGAGAGAGCTACTCGTTATTTCAAAAAATGAAGAAAGGTTTCCCCAAAATGGTGATGACGATATGGACCTTTTCTGATGCAAATGTGAAAGCTTAGGTATTTACCTGTAGTGCAGTGGACACAGAACAATAACGATCATCCTCCCGAACGTTGAAAGAGCGTAGGTAGCTAAGAGCTTGGTAGGTCTGAGGGCACTGTTGGGGGTCAGAGGCGCCCCTCCTTCCGTAGAAAGCCGATTGGACGGTGACGGTGGTACGGGGAGGGCAGCGGACGGACAGGAATTCTCCGTCACAGGCCTGCTCGGTGTAGTTCCTCAACACTTTGGAAAGGTAACCTATGAGCAAGCAAAACACAAAAGCAAACCGTTACCTTAAACACTTGCAGCCCTAGGCCTAGGCTATATAACACAATTGTAAGTTACACATAAAGTACTTTGTGTGTAATTTCATTAAACTGAATGCTTATGAACCAAGTTAAAGCTAACCTCCTAAACCACCGTTTTGCCTGAGCTAAACCACCACTGTATCCCCTGGTCCCATGCTGCTATCATATGCAGCAGAGGAGGTTTGATAGCATGGTATGGCCTCCTGTCATCCTTTCTGATCAATGAAGGAGTGTTTCCATTGACATTTGGTATCGCTGCATATCGGCAAGCCCTGACAGAACTACTTACATCTGAAAAAAAAAAACACCTCTGGGCCTACAACACAGAGAGCCAAGCATTAGCTTATTTAGCTATTAACGTCAGCCCTCCGGTCATGGCTGAAGAACAATACTCTTGTGTTTGATATTAAAGAATACCTGCAGAGGGGATTTTTTTTTAAAAGCCTGACATTATTACACTTTTTATCCATGTTCTGAGAGCGTTTTGAGGCATTGCTAGCTCAGCAAAATGAAAGCAATAGTGCTGGCTTATTTATCCATGTACCATATCCAGCGCTATTGAAGGGCCATGTGGTCAGACATACTGTGTATACACCGGGGTCATCCCAATGTTCCCAGGGCTCAATGCTCTTAAGGCTCAATATTCCCAGGTTTATATTGCACCTAGAGCAGTGTTCCTGAAATTGGCGATTAGGTTCAAGCATCAACGCTGGGTCTTTAGGGTTAGAGTAAGGGGACAGGGAGAGGTTAGAATAGGAGTGAGACAGACAGACAGACAGACAGACAGACAGACAGACAGACAGACAGACACACACACAGACAGACACACACACACACAGACACACACACACACACACAGACATATTACCCCATTGAGTCTGGGAACATTGAGCCCTGGAAACATTGATACGCTCCCGATACACCTACCGAGACCTTTCCTAAAGCTATTATATGCCACTCTTCAGGCTCAAATTCTATCAGGATGGTATTTGATTGCCAATAACAAGCGCGTTTAATTATACCGAACGACCGGCAGACTTCAAGACTGATCATAAACATTAGTCTACATAAACCATTTAACGGAACAAGCGCCATGTGAACTTTCATCTAACCTCAGAGGCTACTTTAGAATAGAATCAAAGCTTGCATTCTTTTAAAACGGCAGAATCCTCGTCTTGGCCATCTCTTACGTTCCCACTAAGGAGCCTTTGAGAGCTGCCCGTCAGCCCGTCACTCACACAGGTCGACTGAAGCCATCACAAAGCCACCATTAACATTCCAGCCCGGATGGAGGAGGAAGGCACAGATAAAAAGGAGAGAGCTGATCCCCTGGACATCGTCATGTAGTGTCTTTGTAGGACTTTTCTGCACCATTTTGCGTCTCCCATTTCTAAACTTTGTTACTTGTTTTGTAATGCTCAATTCACAAACCTATACCCAGATGAAGGCAAGATTGTCAATGAACCACGTTGTACTACCATGTATCATTTTCATGAACTTGTTGTAGCCCACACTAGTCCGTGAGGTGCCCTGTCAAAGTAAGACATTAAAAGGTCACATATTATGCTAAATGCACTTTTTAAACGTGTTCTAACATATCCATGGGTCCACGGTGTGCCTAGAGACTGCCAAAATATTTAAAAAAATAACAATCTCTCCTGTTCTCACTCTCCCCCTTTCTAAAACCCCCACCCCTCCCCCCCAATATACTCCAATCAGAATTTTCCCCTTTTCTGACCTCACAAACTGGAAAGCCAGAAGCTTCCACTGTGCAGCCCACACCCCTATTTCTTATTGGTCCACGGCCCTGACAGACAGAGGGCGAGGCGTATCTGGCTTCGCTTCCGGACAGGGGGCGGGGGCAGCTCAAAGATTGTATATTTACGAGGGGAGCTGCAGCTCTTTTTAAAAAATAGGCCATTGTGAGATTAGCTGAACATCAGCATAGTACAATAAATCATCTGAAAGTTTTTTTCAGCAAACAATTAAAGAAAAACGTATTAGGGACCACTAAGACCATATAATATGGTGTATAATAGTACCGAAAAGTGTATAATATGGGAGCTTTAACGTTCATGAATGAATTAAAAAAGGAACATTTCTCGGTTTCCAAATGAACTTGGTAGTCACGTATATAAAACTCAGAGGTCGATTCATTTAAACGATTTAGTCAAAATGCAACTATTGTTACTCGTTCGACAAGTGAAAAAAAACAACATCCAAAGTGAGGCCGAAATGTCCCTTTAAGTGCTCAGCAAAGAGAGAAGTCAACAAACACACATGCTCGCACTCACTCCCAACGTGGACACACTGCCTTTCAATTACCTTTATTTGGTTAGTGTTTGGCAGTGGAAGAGGAAATAAACAGTGTTCCTCTGACGCACACATTTGCGCATGTCCATGTACACACACACACACACACACACACACACACACACACACACACACAGTCCCCCTCCCTTATCACCATGGCCACAGTTAAAAGGAGGAAGGGAAACAAGAGTACATTCTCAGGCTTTGAAAGGTCAGCCTCTCTCTAAAATAGAGATGGTTATTAAACCAGCATTGCTCTCAGTAACAGGTTTCCACCTGTGGTTGGACTGTTTAAATGGAGAACAGGTG
Organism: Ammodytes marinus; assembly: GCF_949987685.1. Classification (NCBI taxonomy): domain Eukaryota; kingdom Metazoa; phylum Chordata; class Actinopteri; order Uranoscopiformes; family Ammodytidae; genus Ammodytes; species Ammodytes marinus. Next base: position 7,986,012 of record NC_137223.1, on the reverse strand, counting down.
CACGTGTAAAACTAATTGAAGTTTATTTAGATATGAAATGATTTGCATGCCACAGACCAAATGATCAACCACAGCAGCTGCCTCTCAAATAACATCTCACATGTATGCGTTTTCTTCTAATAATATAACTATACTGTTAACAGAATTTAGTTTGCTTTATGATTGTATAATATTTTAATGCACAATACATGCTTTCTGCCTATTGAACTTTGTCCCAGAACCTGAGAACTCCAAAGTGTTTTGCTACAAGTTTGTTGTTTAGCCTTGAAAAAGAAACTGCCTAATAAGATTTTGGCCCATACAGAGGTATGACGCATTCATGTGCACAGTAATTTCACTCCCCATATTCTGTTATCAGACATTATATGAAGGATAACACCAGCTGAGATGAATTTCTGGGAATGTATGCCTAATTAAAACATTTCTGCTTTCGCCAGCAAAACAAGGGCTGGACACACCAAACTTAGTATGTGTTTGCGCACACACCAACTTCTCTTGCATATAATCTCTGTACACTGTTCATTCGATGTATTCAACCATGTATCAATCCAGGTACATTGTTGTTTGACCCTTGTATGCTGTTTGCAAGTAAATTCACCTGCTTCCAAGAAGGCCTGACTCAGTTTCAATTATTCAAACACTTGGTGAAATAATTCTAGTAACAAATGGTCCTTCGAGTGAGCCGGATCCAACATCTTCTTCTCTGGACAAGACGAGCCTGCACCGTGACGACGGGGGAGTCTACGACTCTCGACGAAAGACCTCCAGTGAACATTGCTACAAAAGAGGCTGTCAGCAGACTCGACTTGGACGGAGAGGGGTGACGGAATCCAGAGCCTGAGCGAGTCGAGGCTTTCTTGAAATCAGGTGAATATAAACAGCTGATTTTGTTTTGTCCAGGAATTATGGTAGTTCCTTTGTTTTATGTATTAGGTAGATAAACTAGTTTATGAAGCAGTATTTCTCATGGTTTTACCGTAAGGGAGAATAACTGATCGTAGTGTTTGGGAAAATGCACTAAAGAGAAAAATATTTCAACCTATAGTGTTTGGGGAGATGCACTAGAGACAAACCTATCTCAGCCTGTAGTGTTTGGGGAGATGCACTAGAGACAAACCTATCTCAGCCTTTGGTGTTTGAGAATTTACACTGTCAAAAACAAAAGTCTCACGTACGTAATTAGATGATCATTAGTGTGGGGTCGAGGGTGGTCCCTTTATTCTGACAGATATAGTTTGTTCCATTAAACTGAGAGTTCTTTGTAATTCGGGAAGGTTTTGTGGAAACAAATTGATATCTGGCTGCTTGTTGTTACTTAGCCTGGGGATATAGTACTGCTCCAGGGAGTTAGTCTATGACAGGTTGTTTATTTGTTTTGTTTTGTTATGTTTGTCAATAGTCTACAACTGCAGAGTAGACTTATTAGTTTTATTTAGAATACATCACATAGGGTGTTCTAGTTTTAAATTGGTGAATTTTGTTAATCAATTGGAGGGAATAGGGGTGTTCACCCTGTTTAAATAGATTACTGGGTAATTTGATATTAGATTTTACATTTTAAAAATTAAATTACTTGTAAAATGGATACATTTGATATAAAAATAAGCAAAGACCAGCTTAAAAGCCTCCTTAAGACAAGTGAAGAACTAACATCTCAACTCCGGCAGCTAGTTACAGCCTGTGAGGAGGTTGTAATTAACAATGAGGTAATTCACCCGACAGCTGAAAGAGGCAGAGAAAAAGAGTTTAATAAGAAACAATGGGGAGGTGGGAAACAGAGAGGGGCCACAGAGAAAGAAAGGCAAACTGGGTGTTTCAGATGCGGCCAGAATGATCACTGGCTTCGCAAGTGCCCCCATCCCAGAGAAGGAAAAAATCAATCAGAGAGAGGTGGTGGCCAAGGAGATGAATAAGAGAATGTTGTTGAAAGTGTAAGAGGAAAAAGATTGTTTGGAACTGATTGTTTATGGATGTTATAAAGAAAGAAAAAGTATGTAGGGGAAGGGAGATAGAAGGTTTTGTAAGTGTGCATACAATTGTTATGCTGTTATGATGGGTTATAAAATGCTTGTCTCCTAAAGATGACCAGAGTTCTGACTAAATTGCTAAACACTTTAAAGTTTAGAGCTAAATATCTTGCCAATCCAGCCCCATAGTGAACCTTAAAGATTAAAGGTGCAGTCAATCATTTGAAGTTCCAGCATAAACTTACAAAAAAGCGACCTTTTGTGTTCTTTTTATGAAAATGTTCACTGAAAAGACTTGTTCAATGCTTTTGATTTGAATTACAAGTTAAAGGGGATTTTTAGGCTGAAAATATGATCATAATGTGTATTGTTGATATAAATTGATTCAAAAACTGGTTAACTGTAAAGACACCTATACTTAACCTACATGTTAACTTTTGTTATTTGAAGAACAAACTATAACACCATGTCAGATTTGGAGAAGTAGAGAGCTTCTCAGGAATGTGGTGTGTGTGTGATTCAGTCCCATGCAGAAAAGGGAGGGTCTGTCTCACTGACTGCCTGTGTGTGCTTGAATGCTGCCCAAACACAGACAACCATGTGGAAGAATGAAATCAAACCTATCCTAAAATGTTGTTGTGCGTTAATTGTGACATCTAAAGCAAGCAAAATGGATAGGATGATATTTTAGAAACAACCCTGGCAGAATGATGAGCATTTCTTTTGAGAACATGTTACTGCTCAAATTCATTCTGTTTCAGATGCAAGGAGAAGACCAAGCTGACCATGCTTCAATAAGGACAATTGGACACTGAGGAACAATCTGAATCGGTTATGGTAATATCCTACATAACCATTCCCCCAGTGACTGTGATATGAAGGACACTTTGCGTCAAAATGCCACAAAAGGGACTTGTTGACCATCAAGACGATCCTGGTTCCTGTTCCCTGGCTTCTGCAAAAAACTGTCCTCTCTGAAACTGTACATAGACGATATAGCACCAGTACACAAACTTGCATTTTCACAACTGTGATGTTGATGTACTTGATATTATTCTGCTTGACTGAAATATATCTACTCATATGCTTTGCCCTTTTGCTTTGAAGTGTTGCAAAAAGTTGCATTAAATATTATAAAAAGGGTGGAATGTTAACAGAATTTAGTTTGCTTTATGATTGTATAATATTTTAATGCACAATACATGCTTTCTGCCTATTGAACTTTGTCCCAGAACCTGAGAACTCCAAAGTGTTTTGCTACAAGTCTGTTGTTTAGCCTTGAAAAAGAAACTGCCTAATAAGATTTTGGCCCATACAGAGGTATGACGCATTCATGTGCACAGTAATTTCACTCCCCATATTCTGTTATCAGACATTATATGAAGGATAACACCAGCTGAGATGAATTTCTGGGAATGTATGCCTAATTAAAACATTTCTGCTTTCGCCAGCAAAACAAGGGCTGGACACACCAAACTTAGTATGTGTTTGCGCACACACCAACTTCTCTTGCATATAATCTCTGTACACTGTTCATTCGATGTATTCAACCATGTATCAATCCAGGTACATTGTTGTTTGACCCTTGTATGCTGTTTGCAAGTAAATTCACCTGCTTCCAAGAAGGCCTGACTCAGTTTCAATTATTCAAACACTTGGTGAAATAATTCTAGTAACATATACAATAGCCATTTTAATTCCCTTTTTCCTCAATAATTATCTCCCACTCACACACAGGTCTGCTTTGCTTGCCACATTCCACACAGGGTGAGAGGGATCATGGCATTTCCCCTGGCAGCGAGACCACACACACACACATACAAAATGTCAACACAAACAACGTGGAATAAGAGCGAGTCTCACTGCTAGGCTATTGAAGCCAGGGGTGTGTGAGGTTTGGTGTAACAGTATCACATTATAAAGGCCTGATTCTTGGCAAAGAGCCAGTGCCAAGACGAGAGACCACAAGGTTGTTTTTTTTTGGTTGTTTTTGTTGTTGCAGCCCTCCAGCTAACCGAGCTGTGGTCACGGCGGTATAACCATGGAAACATCCGAGGTTATGAAGAGGGGTGAAACAGAGTGGACTGAAGAATAGATGATGGAATTTGCCCTGGCCATGTTGGAGGAAGACGAGTTGTTTTCTTGAGCACCATAAAACACGCCGATACGCCTTACCTCCAACCTACAAAGTGAGACTGTGTGGGTAAAGGCAAACAGATTATCTCACACAAAGCCCTCGGGTGCTTTCCAAAGAATCCATTTCCCTCTTTCCGCCATCCCACCCTCCTCCTCCTCCTCCTGCTCCCACTCTCTCTCCGTCTCCTTCTCTCTCTTCTTTCGGGATCGTCACTATTGTTCTCCCTTCACGTTACCTGTTGACTGAAGCCTCCTTTTTTCGAGGCCGACAAATCAGGCGGGGTTAAAGGCACCTGTGTAAACCGCCCAGCCAATGACAGGTGTCCCTCAGAGGCAAGGAGGGCTGAACAATGCTGGAGGAACACCCAGGCGTCTCTGCTTCTCCCTTCTCCTCCCTGTTTTCTTTTCATGTTGGGGACCAGACTCCTTCCTTAACTAGCTCCCTTGCCCTTTCCCCCTAACAAAAGCACTGCTCTATTATGTCTGTCGGGGTTCGTTTATTCGGCCACTAACAGACGGAGGTTGCGGTCGCGATGGCGTTCGTGTACAAACAGGTCGCTCTTGTAGTGAACTGAACTGGGTTTTGAAGGGCGTTGCAATACAAGGGGTGCCATGTAATCTCTGCACATGCTGCATGGGGATTTGTCATAAACATACACACAGATGAGTGCACCTGCCCTCTGTAGCCACCATCCAACAAAATTGGGATCACCATCGTCATATCATGCGATTTAACCTGTCAGTATAGGCAGGAATGTCAACCGCAATTCGCAATCAGTCAGCCAACTGTAGAGTTGGAAATCGGAGGCCCCTAGTGATTGTTAGCTCCTCGTTTGTGGTCATGTGAGGACCCTGAGGCCTGACCTGCTGATGGAGGGGGGGGGGGTCAGGTATGATGGAGATTAGTGATGGGCCGCTGTGTTGTGTCAACATGACACAGAAAGAGACCTGTCGGAGAGAGGGCTTTAACTCCCTGGGAATCACTGATTAGTCCCAGCCTGGTGCAGGTCAAACACCAACGCAAAGTTACAGCAGAGCGTGTGTGTGTGTGTGTAAATATGCTTAAAAACATTCATTAATGACTTCCATATAAGGTGCTATCTCTTCCCCAGCTGGAGCCGCCACTGCAATCTTACCTGCCTCCCTCTGTTCAAGTCAAACTGGGTGGAATGGCTCTAACTAATTCTCCTCATGGTCCACTAAGCTGAGGTGTTCAGTGTCTGCTATGAATGAGTAGGACAGGTATTTCTGACTTGAAGTGAGGGCGGTTTGACTCCAGGTGGAGGGCCTTGTCTGTGACTCCTGCTTGGGGCTTTCCCCCCTGCGTGCTTTTGAAAGATGCAGACCTACTCCTATTGGCCAAGCCTGGAGAATGAACAATGCACCCACAGCATGAAGTGTAATAATAGCGCATTGGCTTAATGCTGCTGCTCACTTACTTGTATGTTGCTTGCAAAGTAGTGTTTCAAAGCCTCTTTCATTGGGCAAGAATTTATATTATTGCAAAATATTAGAAGATTACACAGCTTAGGGCTAATGCCACAAAAGTGCCTGTTTACACTGTATTTTAGAGATAATCATCGGTCTGTATGAATTACTGCCACCTCTTCAAAAAGATCACGTATGATGTATAACAAAGATATATCTGTCACACCTCAAATTGCATTCCGTAGAAAATGAGTAAGCAAGACGTTCTTGAAAGCTGCGAAAATCAAAAGGTCCGTATCGCGTTTCATCTTGGCACATTAGGCCTTTTACAGCTTCATGGCTTTATTGGTGTTATTTTAAGAAAATTATACAGCCCATCAAACCCAACCGTTTTTTCAAAGATGCAGAGCTGCAGCAGGCCCGCCGCCGGGGAGAAGGAATTCCATTTAAGTGGTTATTACTGGGAGAAGAGAAGAGGTTTCCCCTAGAAAAAAAACACACACACACACACACACAGGCCGCGCTCTGGCAACACTCTAGAGAAAGCTGCTGGACATGCAGAGGGGAAGGAGAGGATGTTGAAACACAGCGACGAGGATGACAGAGAAGAAAAGTCTCAAATAAAGTACAAAATTAAATCCAGGAAAAGACACCTGCTAAATAATCAAAACGTTGACTAAAATAGGAAAATACTTTGGGAGGGTGGGGGTTTTATTTGGCCAGGGAGAGTAGTAAGAGACAGCATGGGGGGAAAATAGTTGTTGAAGATCTCTTTAAAAGTGGAGCCAATCTGCTTACAGGATGTGGCAGCATTTGGGTCCAAAAGGCCAGAGCCATGGTGGCTTTAGGCCTTTCAGTCATTAGTTTACTCCAGAGACCACATAGAGGGTAAAAGGGCCCAGAGCACGGCATGACGTATATATAGATAAAGTGACCTCTGGTTCTAAATCATACACAGTCCAAACTCTGCATTCACCTCTTTAGACTTGAATTCCAAACCGAATATATGATACTGTATGTTAGCTGAATGAGGCTGATGATGAGGTGTGCCAACATGAAACCATTCTCAAACATGAGAAGGAAAAGGGAGCAAAAGGGAGCAAAAGTTCACGTTGGACGCTAGAAGGACACACCACTACACAATGGAGGTGATGTCAAAGGAAGGCTATACGAGCAAGAGCCGCTGTGAACATGCCAAGTACACTGCTAAGCCAGTCAGATTTGGGTTGGGGGGGGGTTGGGGGGGGAATAAAATGCATTCCTAGAATACACTGCATTCCTGTGCTTACAATACATTAGTCTTGCTACTATGGTCACGTTTCGGATTAGCCCACTTTCCTGTTAATCGCACTATGGGGCAGGAAAAAGAGCACGCAGATATTGTGGCCAAAACCCTAAAACCCTAAGCAGTAAGGATTGATATAAGTCAGAGCAGGATTACCTTTTAAAACTACTCAAGTACTCCAAATGGGTGGCTCACTGATAGTTCTTTCAAGTGCTGCAGTAAGTGTTGAAAACATCTGAGATTGTGTGCATGAAATGAAAAAAACATGCATCAGCCTGCCATTTAGGTAAGAGTACAGAGTAGAGTACAGAGTAGTGTACAGGCCATGGAACTATTTGACGGATTGTTGTGATGTGAAGACTTGAGGACCCGTCATGCTTTTAGCTCACATCAGCAAAGCAGCTTTGTAATCAAACATGTCTTAAAGGGCCCTGAGAACCTACTGTATCAATCATCTTCTAAGTAAGCACAATGGGGCCAGGGCTCAGTTTAAAAAAAAAAAGTTGAATTTAAATACTGTGTGTGTACCAATTTAGGGATTTAGCAACATTTGAATGAAACTCTAATGAATGCTGGCACAAACCCAGTCTGAAACTACCACACCGAGCAGAGGAAGCCAGAAAGCCAAATGTTTGAACGATAAACTCGAACTAAAAAAACTAACCAAAACTACGGATTTTTGATGACACAATATCGTTATGTTAATTAGAGGTTGATGAGAGCAGTGAGAGAGATAGCAAACCGTTTATCTCGGGCGTCCAACCACCAAACTGTATGAGAAACAAAGTGTTCAAGAAACTTTATATGTTTTTATGTTATACATTTATCAAGAAGTTGGCTGGTTGTTGTATGTTGTTTAGTCAATGGTTGTATGGCGATCTGTAGTACAAGTGGGGGCTGTGTTGTATTGACAGCATTAATGGGTGCCACGTGATGGCTGTGATTGAGGTGCACACTTCATCGAATTCTTGAGGAACATGTTAACATACATACACAGACCCACTGTCCACACAGTAACTAAACGGGAGGGAGGGGTAGGATGGGGTCAGCTGAGGGGGCTTACTCACATGAGGTTGGTTCCCCTGGATTTAACCCCATTGAGGATCTTAACCACACAGCTACAAAATCCTGAGTATCCTCATCCTGCTCCCCATGGTGTAAACCCAGCATGTGATTTCACAACATCAGACACCATGATTGATCAAACAACAGCTGATAGAAATCGGGGAACAGTGCGTCTCAAATTGAAGGAAAGTGAAACCGAATGAGATTGAAAGAGCAAATTGAGCATGGGGTGCAGCGTGCGTGGGTGCATGCTGCATTGAGGTCCAATATTTATTTGCACCTTTTTACAGTCTGTCATCAGCAGAGGCAGCCAGATGTGAAAAACAAGAACAGATTCGCATGTTTAGATTTGGTTCACTGGTGCACTAAACGTATGTGGTTAGGAAATCCAGAGGCGGAACTGTTCTTCAAAATCACCACATGGGCTCGCTTCACGGTGTGTATCAATATCCTCCGGCGATGTTTCTCCTTAATCTGAATGGCAGAGTTGCTTAACAGACCTGTTCACCCCCCCCCCCCCCCCCACTCCCTCCCTTCATCCCCCTAACAGACAGACACTGGAGCCTGAGCAGCTGAAGTCATTAAAACCGGAGACACAAACACAAACACAAACCCTCCGCTTGCCCGGGGTCCTTTCGTCCTCCCTGAAAATGGCTTATCTTTCGAACACCTACACACACAAACACACACACACACACACACACACACACACACACACACACACACACACACACACACACACACACACACACACACACACACACACACACACACACACACACACACACACACACACACACACACACACACACACACACACACACACACAAACAAACACACACACACACACAAACACACTCACATGCGTATACTCACACAGACACAGAGGCATGCAGAGGCACATAAACTTCACCCTGCTAGACACATAGTCAACAAACTTCTACACCCTACGCCCTTCCCCCAGCGTTCCTAAACACAACTTATTTATTCCTTCACAATGTGACGTATGAATCCAATAGCACTGGGCTTCCCGGTGCTTATAACAGGCTTTGTGTGTTATGGCCTTAAGGTATTAAAAGGATAAAATTCTATAAAACTGTTTTCAATATGCCAACAGGAAGGGAAATCTTAAGACTGAATGGAAGTAAAGGCCGGACGTAGGAAGTGACAAGGGAATTCATGCTGGATGATGTACTCACATATGAATACAACCGATAGATAATAGATTAATGGGTGGAGAATGAATAGGAAAAACCAACATAAAGTGCAGGTGGTGTTTTGATGATGTGGTGGTGCAATATCCATTCACGGTTATAATGGTAGGATGTATGGCAAATAAAAAATATGCTGCGGTGAGGTTAAGGATTTGGCAACACATAGTCCTGGTTAAGAAAGATCCTGGTTACAGTTAAATAAATGCAAACTTTAATTGTGATTGGTGGAACGGGAGCTTTGGTATGCTGGATGAAAGTTGGCTTTGCTAGACGCTCATACAACACCCTGACTTCCACACCCTTATTGTATCACTCACTACACATTGGGTAAACTACTTTCTGCGATTCAAGTAGGTGTTGGCAATGGCATCGGAGGTAGAATTGTGAGTTTCGAGATCATCCAATATTGCCATGATTCCCTCGGATTCTGGGCTGTGGGGGAAATTGATGATGCTCAACTGTGAACTTTCCATTTTTCATTTCATTTCATTTATTTACGGCTCGTAACCATAGAACCATGGCATGGGGCACAAAACATTCAAATAATAACAGAACAAAACCACTAACGGGGCCAGTTATATCTGGCAGGCAAAGACAGAGAGGAGACAACAGAGGAGAACTGGAGGGATGCCACATGCTAAGTCAGGCACATATCAGGCGGGGCGAGGAATTCAATATCTGGAGGTGAACATAAACACAACAACATGCTCCTCTTGCTTTATCACAACCACACACAGCCAAGGACACAAATCCACACTAAACGGTCCAGCTTAAATTAACCCAAAAGAGAAGCTTAGGGTTGACGGTCAAAGGCTAACTCAGTCCCTTTTAGCAGCAAGGCAGCAGGTCGATGTTTCAGGTTATCGGTGTTAACTAACTCCTGCAGACAATGGAAGGATGTCGACCTGTCAGTGGCTCTGTTGTCTTAAGCTCATCCTGAGGGGGTGAGTCAGTGGCTATAAAACATCTGCCGGTCTGCGAGGTGGCCTCACAGTGGCTGTTGAGTCTACCCTAGGGAGTCCCCAAAAACCAAATACTGGTCCCACCCAAGCCCTCCCACGACCTCTGTTAGCACGTGCCTATCCTTATGACCCCCCGAGGGTCAAAGGACACTAGGTGAGAGGACGCCTTTAATCTGAGTCTCTGAGTGTCTGTCTGTCTGTCTGTCTGTATGTTTTTTTTTTTTTTTTTAAATAATCATTGCGTGGGTTGGATGCAGGGGTGAAGGGTGAAAGACAGAGGGGGGACAGAGGGTCCAGGGAACACCCTCCTCCTTGGTGTTAGGATGCATGTCCAGACACCCACAGAGAAAACTAGTGACAAAAAAAAGGAACGACATAGAGATGGAGAGGGGAAATGAATCAGTCATTTTAATGGTCACTTTAACGGGCTAGGAGAGCTGGGTGGCGACCAGACTGCCTCTTCAAGGACCCGAGTGCAGCAGACACTAAGACAGATGCATCAGTGTGCCAAGCTTTATTGTCAGTAAGTGATCAACAGATGTGTCTTTCTTCCTCGCCGTCCTCCTCACCAGAGCCGATCAGATTGGAGTTATTGTTGCTTTTTGTTGGGAGTGGTAGCCTAAGGCTCAGAGAAGGGACCAAATGACAGAAAGGTCATGAAGGAAATGATCGCCTTTCACTCATTTTCACTGCTGTTGTGTCGTAGTCGGTATAGCTGCACAAGAGTGGTCTGAAGCAGTGATTGTGATACAGCTGCGTGAATTAACCCTATGCTTCTTGTGTGGAGGAGTGCAACTGCGATGATGCAAGGGCATGATAATGGACAAAATGATGGTTGCCACAGAACAACTGATGAAAACTTAGTATTATGGGCTTTTCTTTTAATGGCATCATCTATGTTCTTCATCAGGAACAAAATATAGGTGTCCATTATAATGCCATTGAATTTGATACTGTGATATCATGTCTCTTCTGTTATGGCAGACGGTACTTTGACACCCATGAGCTGCCATTGCTATGGAGAAGAACTGACTGGTTCGTATTAGAACGGTGCTGAATTCGGAGTGCTTCATCATGTTGTAGTTAAAGTCAATGATTCAATTAACACTGCTGATAACAACAACGTGCTCCAATGTCAGCAGTCACCTAACATTATTTTTGCAGACTATGTTCCACAACCCTGAACAGCCCTTGCACTTGGCGGCTCCATTCCCTTTCATTGCATCCTGGCTGCCTTGGCTGTCTGGGATCATTGTGATCCATTGGAGTCCACATTGCTCCATCATTTTCTGCCCTTCTCTATTTGTGTCAAAAGCCCACAAAAACCTCTTGAGAAAAAAAGATACAGTAATTAGTTTTAATACGATAACAGCAAGACAGCATACCTCGATCGAGGTTCAAACATGCGCCGGGAAGAAAGGAGAGGTATTTCCTAAAAAAAAAAGAAAAAAAAAAAAAGAAGGTAGGAGTGGGTGGGCACTGAAAGGCTGAACCTTTTGGGGGAATTAACAAGCTTATCAGGGGGGCTGCTCTGTGAAAACAAGCAATAGAACAACTCCCGAGGAGCTGAGGGAGTGAAAAGCCGTCCGCAGCATGTCCAATGGGACTTAGCAGGGAGATCTCCTTCCATTTACAACCGAACCAAGACAGATCTGCCGCAAAGACCAGACTAAACGTGAAAGCTAACCTTGCCCCTATTCATCCAGAGGTTAACAGAGAGTTTGTTTTGTGAGTCAAGAAAGAAACTGGTGTCTCCTCGGGTAAAAGTGTTTGCCTGCTGAAAGAGCAGCCTTGATTTGCACACGTCAGCTCAGCCGCGACACGTCGTTTCTCTTTGCTTTACTCCTATAAGATTATTTTATTTGAGGATTCCACATAACAAAACCTGGTGTGTTACGTCAACACTTCTCTATTCAATCCAAAACTATTGAATTTGAGTTTAAATATTGTGTTATGGACTTGGCAGCCTGTTGATTGTTAGCCTAGTATCCAGTAATATATATCAACATCTACTGGATGGATTGGCACAACACTTGGTGCGTATACGTTCACGGTCGCCTGAGGATGTATGATCTAATAGCTTTTGTGATTCACTATTTTCTTCCTCTAGTATCACCATGAGGTTGAAGTTTGTGTTTTTGTTAATAAAACATCTCAACAATTATTGAAACGTGGAAATAACCAAGGAAAAGGAAAATCTCTCTCCCCCCTTACCTGTGATAGCCAGAGGGGCGAGCGAGTATAAGCAACAGATTAGCAGTGCTTTGCGGGGCAGGCTGCTGTAGCGTGCTGTAATGCAGACTGTCAGTCCGACACAGTTGGGGGGCTACACAATGCCTCCTTGTTCAGACTGGCCCTTCCGCGCCCCACCTCTCTACCTCTGCATCGCTCTGTCTTTTTTTTCTCTCTCTCTCTCTCTCTCTCTTTGCCTCTAAAGGGTTTAATCAAACCATAAAAACCCTAATGATGTTCAAAAAGGTTCAATCCCCATCTACTGTGCTGAAGAAAAGCAAGGGAAAGGAGCATTGAAAGATGAAGGAAGAATAAAAAGGCAGCCACATCAAGGCGGACATGTTGACTCCTAAACCAAACATAAATCAGCTTCCAGGAAACAGAAAGATAGAAGAAAGACATGGGGGGTGAGGGGGGCTGGGAGCTGGGGGCATCAAAGCATGGTTAACATTCTCTAAAAGGCAAGGTGTGTGTGCGCTGGTTTTTGCATGTAGGTGTGTATCGCGGGGGCTTGTAGAGAGCATAATTCAACGGGTACACAAATGGGGTGGACATGAGTACATCATTTGCCCACACACACACGCACACACACACACACACACACACACACACACACACACACACACACACACACACACACACACACACACACACACACACACACACACACACACACACACACACACACACACACACACACACACACACACACACACACACACACACACACACACACACACACACACACACACACACACACACACGAAACTCTTTCTACACAGTTGCAAGTTTCTGTTTATCTACGGATCAGTTTCATCTCCCAGCTGTCTGCATGGTGCAACTCTATGTACTTGCAGCACTAGGTATCACCAATGATTTTCCACGAACATGCAGCGAGCGCACACATTCAACACAAGTTTGTCTGGGAAATAAGTGGTCAAAGTACGATAAGTGAGACGGCATTCTTAATCAATTACACAATTGTTCCTAAACGGAGAAAGATATGCGGGCTGCAGTTGCTGGGGTGCCACTCAACAATCTTCTTCGCATGTTTGACTGTGTTTTCTTTGGGGCTTCTTACCCCCCCTCCCCCCTACGCAAGAGAGGGCAAGTGCAAACACACACCTGCATTGTCTACGTGCGTACACATCTTTGCAGGTAAATGGTTAAGGAATTAGACCCCCTCTTCTCTCCCCAAAAACAGTCATTACGACTAAACCATCCAGCTCAACATCTGATTGGGCGATTGGGGTGGCTTTAGGGATGGACAGAAATCCATGCAAAATAATGATTATCAAATTAAGGGCTGACTGGTTGAGCAGTTTTCTGCTGATTATACAGTGAGTCTTGGTCAAATTGCAGCCAGCCTTATTCAGCTGGTAGTTAGAACTCCTCCACAGCAAATGTGGGAGGCAGCGTGGGTTTAATTTGAGGAGTTTCAACCCAAACATCAGATGTGAGAGGCAGACACTGTTTGCAAAAGTGACATCTACTCTCACTCAAATTATAGTTGTTGTTTTTTTTCGGGGGGGTGGGGGGGGGGGCATCCAATGTGAGCCCTCAGTCAACATGTCAATGGCACTGCATAACAGTGTAGTAAATCGCTGAGGAAAACAAATGGCGAATTCACACGATTATTGGGTATTCGGCTATGCAAATTCTCCAAGAGATGTTGTTATTACGCTTCATCAGGAGTATTTAGGAGGAATCAAAGAGTTGGCAAAGATAGGACTGACCATATTAAACATCATTTGTGCATAAACTGCAGCTCAAACTCGTGTTAGGAATAATGACAAACAGGTAGAAACAGGATCATATAGAGATGTCTAACTGCAGTGATAAGTGGTACAACCATTTTTTTTTGCAATACAACTCCACCATCTTGTCTGTTTTTTATTGAACAACAACAGCTGTTTATTGTGAAAGTGTAATAGTGTCAGACTTAAAATGGACACACTGTAAAAGTAACATTTTAAAGTCTAAATTGGAAATGAAAGAACAAAACTTCATGCCAATTAAATACCGGAATCTGTGTGCCTTTTATTGATATATATAACACCCTGGAAACGTCCACAGACTAAACCTTTACTGAATACAAAACAGTGGGCCTGTGTCACGTGTGTTTCTGCTCTTTGGGTGGTGCTGTCACTGGCATACCGGGACTTAATTTAGCGTAATATTGCCCCCAACAGCAGCCAAATATTGTATTACGCATCAGCTCAGTGAAGAGATCTGCACTCTTCCCACACATACCTTGGCAACTAGAGTGACCAAAACTTCATTTTGATTGGTGCACACAATAATACGAATTATATACATATATGCCAGGACTTGACTCAGTCGACACAAGAATCGCCCTTTAAAAAGGCGAACTACTTCTTCCCATTAATCTTGTCAACTTTGTGTGTATTCAATGCTTTATCCTTTGATTCTGGAATTTCCGTCAAGCGCATTGTTGATTTTAGGTAAAAGAAAAAAAAACAGATAAGACAAAAGCTGGAGTTGTAGAATATCATTCCCCAACCACTCCCTTTTTTAAAATCACTCCACAGTGAAGCAAGCTGTGGCCCTAAAGCGTCTGTGTTTATTGCAGTGTGTGTGTGTGTGGGATGATTAAATTTCCTCAAGGTGAACTTTAAATGAGCAGATGGGAAGAGTGGTTTCCTGTTGTAAACACCCGTCTGTCATCGCCGACCCAACACTGTTGTTCCCCGACATGATGTCAAGCTCTGCTCTATGCGTGTGTTTGTTTATGTGCTTATTGTATCCAGGGGGAGGGAGGGACTCTACACAGTAACACAGTAGGCCATGTCTCTCATCACTATCATTTTGTGCCAGGCCAGACTTCCACCTTAAATTACACACACACACACACACACACACACACACACACACACACACACACACACACACACACACACACACACACACACACACACACACACACACACACACACACACACACACACACACACACACACACACACACACACACACACACACACACACACACACACACACACACACACACACACACACACACACACACACACACACACAGTGTCATAAACACATACAGAGACGCATACATCTTCAAGTCGTCTGCCCCCGAAGGCTCTTTAGTTTCACATTTCTCTTTACTTGTTACACTGTGGTTGAAAGAGTAAACCCTGTTAGTACCAAACTCTTAAAGATGGGATTCACACACTGCTTTACATAACCGGCATCGCTTAGCTATTACCGTCGCACAAACACAGCTAAGTTAACTCCTCTTTCTTCAATATTAAGAAACAAAACACCTTGATTGATTTAATGAGGGATTTGAAAAGGGCCAAATAACCAAATCCAAGTTCTGCAACATTTGTTCTTGCCTGTAAAGCTTTTTCGGTGGATGTAACACATGAAATCAATAAGGGATCAAATCAATTGGTGGGTGCACAGTGCTTTAAACATTAGATTCAGTGTGTTTTGCAAAAGAAAATCACACAATATATAAATAATCCACTCCCTCATTGACACCCTCCACCTCGTCGTGTTCTGATACCATCACGCCATGAATCGAAACGTCTTGACAACTCACTCCTTTGAGAACTCGCTCACAGAGACTTGTTCTTTGAAAAGCTGTGCCCCCCCTCCCCCCCCCACACACACACACACACAAACACACACCCCCTCTATTCAGTCTGAAGAGAAAAGCAGCCTTATGCCAAGCCCTTGCTGTCCACCTTGCCGCCTGCCTACACCGCAGTAGACAAAACAAGTGGGAGGGGTGGGGGGGGGGGGCACAATTTGTTTAGACAGAGCTCACCTGGTGCACACACAGACACAGAAACAGTGATCGGGCAAGCCCCAGGGAGAGGGGGAAAAGGAAGGTGGGGAAAGAAGAAGGAGCCAGCGAGTTATTGTGTGTGTGTGTGTGTGTGTGTGTGTGTGTGTGTGTGTGTGTGTGTGTGTGTGTGTGTGTGTGTGTGTGTGAGTGTGTGTGTGTGTGTGTGCGTGTGGATGGGGGAAGGGAGAGGGGGCACAGAGGAGGAAAGCATGGGGTTCAGCGTGCTATATACCCTTATCCGGGACCACTCCAAAATCAGAGCGGATTAAATGTTTGAGAGGGCCTGGAGTAGCGCTCAGTAGTAGTAGTAGTAGTAGTAGTAGTAGAAGAAGGGTGTGTTTGTGTGTATGTGTATGTGTGGGAGCAGGCAGTTAGTTAGGGGTGGCCTAATCCAGGGGCATGCCCATAGAGTAATAGCATAGGTGGATTTATGTGTCTGCTTGTGTGTATGTGTTAGCTACAGCGTCGGGGAAGCTAATTAGAGCATAGGGAAGCAATCAGCTGATCGATGGTCTTGTTATAGCACAACAAGGTCTTATTTTATTGATACATTACCATAAGGGGCTACAGCTATTATTCATATTTCTGTTTTTTTGTCCAAACAACACTCCCGAAAAACCTTGAAAAACACTCAAAATAAATAAATTCATATTGGTTTGAATGTGATGAAATCTTTCCATCAAAAGAATTCCTGTAGAAATATCCGGAGATCTTAATGCAAATCATCGATCTGATCTTACGTAAACATCTGCATCACTTCAGACTGCTGACCTCAAAAGCCGGTGTTCTGTTGACCGTCGACGTGTGTGTTGAGGTTCGACAGAGGGGGGGGGGGGGGGAGCGACGAGCAAGATGGATGACAACTCTCCCCCTTCCCCTTCCCCCCCCCATCCCCTAACCACACACTCACAGTCACTATAGCTTGACCTCAGCTGACCCCTCGGCCCTCTCCACAGCCTCACATCCCATTGACTTAGGGTTAAATGGGCTTTTTGCCTACGGGGTTTTTTTTTTTTTTTACGACAGAGAAGAAAAGTTACCTCACTGTAACCCTTTGGCCTTGTCATAGAGGGTCCGGTAACGACAAAGTTAACAATGTAGCGATTCTAGCTTTTTATACAGTTAAAAAAGAAAACATACAAAATATCCGTGTTTTGTCTGTGATGCTTACATGGAGTGCAGTAACTCCCAGTTGTAGTTCGATGGCTGATTCCTGTCATTGTTTCAACTTCTTTCTTTCTTTTTTTTCACCAAACAGTACGGCATTCATTCCTTCCCTTTTCCTTCACAACCATGTGTTGGCAAAAGTGATAATCTGTTTTCAGCCTATGTCAGCTGATAACGGCACAGGGTAGGAGACAGAAAAAGAAGAAATAAAAGACCCTAAGTATGTACTAAACACTCATATACAGGAGGGAGCTAGAACACACTTAAAGGTCACATATTATGCTAAATGCACTTTTTAAATGTGTTCTAACATATCCATGGGTCCACAGTGTGCCTAGAGACTGCCAAAATATTTTTAAAAATAACACTCTCCTTTTCTCACAATCCCCCTTTCTGAAACCACCACCCCTCCCCCACCCAATATACTCCAGTCAGAATTTTCCCCTTTTCTGACCTCACAAACTGGAAAGCCAGAAGCTTCCACTGTGCAGCCCACACCCCTATTTCTTATTGGTCCACGGCCCTGACAGACAGAGGGCGAGGCGTATCTGGCTTCGCTTCCGGACAGGGGGCGGGGGCAGCGCAAAGATTGTATATTTACGAGGGGAGCTGCAGCTCTTTTTAAAAAATAGGCCATTGTGAGATTAGCTGAACTTCAGCATAGTACAATAAAGTATCTGAAAGTTTTTTTCAGCAAACAATTAAAGAAAAACGTATTAGTGACCACTAAGACCATATAATATGGTGTATAATAGTACCGAAAAGTGTATAATATGGGAGCTTTAAGAACAAGTGTGATTTATATTCATTTAATAATTCAATCATTCATAGAATTATAAGTGCAGGGCTGAAACCGCCAAATTGCTCCTGAAGTTACATTCTACATTGTCAAAATCGAAATTTCTTTTCTCACGAGCCACTTATAAATCAACCGATTGATTACTCTGGCTGTACTTCAGTGTGAAAACATGTAAAGACACAGCGTGCAGTGCAATGCCTGCGGTGCCGAGTGGTCTGTATTTTCACAGAAGAAGAAAAAAAAGAAAAGAAGCACGGCACATATCTCTGTTAATGGATGGTTTGCTGCTAGCCGTCTGATAAAGAACAGTTACATAACTCGCCATGGATGGAGATGAGACATGAAATCTGGGTTTTAGGTCCCAAACATAAAAGGTCAAGGGCAGAGTATTGATTACTCGTTAGGCAAAGGGCATTAATTAGGTAGCTGCCGCCTCCGTACAGCCTGGGGGATCTGAAGTGTTGCACCGTTCACTCAGCACCTCTAATTAGCCGTTGAGGCAGCTGTATAATAAGAGGATGACAACAGGGGTGGGGGGGGGGATGGGGGTTGAGACACAGAATTAAATTACCCACCAACACAGTTTTGTTTCCATTTCAGCGATGAAATATGGAAACAGCCATCACCCCTGTAAAACTGTGAGAATGCAAATGCTAAAAACAGAGCACGGACTAAAAATAGCATGTGATGAAATTAAGCAATCTGTTTAGGAACATTAGCATTCCTTTGGAAGTCAACACAGTTGGGCCCATTGAGTAGGCTATATTCGCCTCTAGAACCAAGTATAGTAGTCCCCCCCACCCGTCACACAGATACAACCACATGACTGTCAGAGGTGTGACTGACTGACAGATGTTGGATCTCAAGCCATACCACATCTTGGCACCCTGTAACCCTGGCGGCAGCTGTCAATCACAGCTCAGCTCCCCTCAGGTCTCCACGGAGACTCCAGCTGGTCAAGAATGTGAGACACTGAAGGATTTCATTGTCCCTGAGGTATTCCCGAGGCAGTCCCCTTTCTTCACTTTCATTCACCGTCCAGCATGCTCGGACAGCATTTCTGTGTAAAAAGGACACAAGTTCCCCCGATGGGCAAAACTACATTTGCAATCTGGGGCCTAAACATCGGCGTCCACTTTCAGGGACTGATAGAAAAGGAAGATCCCAAAGTGATAGGCCTAAAGGAGCTAAACGTATCAATGAGCCACCGCAGAGTCCAATGAGCTTAAACTTTCCCAATGTGGCAATATTGCAACAATGCTGAGATTTCAACAAATTAACATGGTGCTAGCCTATTTCCATAATCGTGTCTAAGCCGGAGGCGTGGGGGGGGGGGGGGGGGGGGGGGGGGGGGGCATTGGCAATCTGGCATCAGCTGGTCTTATCGTACTTTCCCGTCTTACATAATAATTACCCTCCACTTAATCTACTGCTTGTATCATAGCATTTATGACAAAACCAACAACCACTGACACCATGCACAGCAATTACAGCAGTGTTACCGTGTTGACAGACCCCCCCCCCCCCCCCCCCCCCCCCCCCCAATGCACCATGGCCCTTGGCAGCTCATTAGGGCGGCAACGTGGACACATGCACGCGCAGTCATACACGGAGGGCATGTTAGGCTACATGCATGCATCTGCTCTACAGCACCTTCTCGCCCCACAGTGTCAGTCTGCTCGTTTCCAACCATTAGGCCCATTAGAGGCCAATTAACACCAACACAAAGCTCCCTTCCCGTTTTATGGCACTGTAAACAAAAACCTGCAGGCTTGCCTTGGGCTCAGCGGAGCTCAATGGCCTATAATGCGACACAAAATAAGCCATTAGATTGGTAATATGCTGCTTAGCAGATATAAAAAGCCTACAGATTCCAGTCCCCAACAGGCTGCACATACACCCTGAGGTAATTGGCAGGTCCCAGGTGCACAAGAGGCTATGTGAGCACCTGCATTGACTTCATGCACTGCATTGCATATGAAGAATAGAAAATCATTGACAAAACTGCTCTAAAAGTGTGTATTTTTTTTCTTTCTTCTCTGAGCTGTAAATCTGCCGTTGCTGATAGCACTGGGCCCAGACAATGGTTCCCATCTAGTAACACATTAACCACATAATCCCATTTATCTCAAATGCATCAATGGGATAGCTGTTGCAAAATCTCTGCTGTAGAACTACTGCTTCATACTGATAAACCCACCCCTTGATCCCTACTGCAGCCAGATGGCTTCGGTGACGGCCAACCTGTCGTTTGAAGTGCCTTATGAGGGCCATTCTTCACAAACGGTGTCAGACGTGGCCTGGAAAGATAAGCACACTACTACCACTACGGGTCTTTTCCGCATGTTTAAGTTGCGTGTTCTGCTCGGTCTGCGGAGCAAACATTTGAGTGTGCATGCCGCGGCACGCCAGAGGCACGGGTCTTCCTGTGGAGGGGAAGTTGTTGCTGCGACACAAAAAATTACCCTGGGAGTCCTTATCGACAGTTTCTGAAGCATGCGTAATGACGTATCCTTCTTATATTCAAGCTCCTACAGTGTAGCCTTCTTCTATCAAGCCTATAATGGGATGAAGTTTAAAATGCAACTCACACACACGCATAATAAAACAAGTGCGGATCAGGCTGATTTCCAAAGCTCGGAAAACAAATCAAAACACTTGTTTGTTTATTGTTTTTCTACAAAAGCACGGAACACACCATAACAATCAATTTCCCAAACCTGAAAAGTCTGAGGATCCCTGGGCGAGGTCGCAGAGCACGGTCAGACACGTTATTCCCAACAGGAGCGCACAAGTGACGGCTGAGAGAGTCCCATCTGAGAAGAACATCCTTGACGCCTTGACGAAGTTTTTGTGTTTTTCTCCGTAGCATTTAGAAAGTCCAGCAGGAGCAGCAGCATTGGAGTTGCAGGTTCCGAGTCGCATTCGGGGAGACGTGCGGCCCCATGTCCCATACACTAGTCCTCCTCCCTCATCCTCCCAGTGCACTGCGCCGCTGTGAGACCGGGCTCGAGGCTCCTCTCTGGGGGCTGGAGCAGTGTGGTGCTCAACTCGCTGCGTGCATTTCTAACTGCGTGCTGCTGCGGCTGCTGCTGCTGGTGGTGGTGCTGTGTTGTGTGGAGGAGGCAGGCAGGCAGGCAGCCCACCTGGAGCCCCGCCGCTCCCCCTGCATGGTCCCAAAGACCCAGAGTTCCCTGCCCACAGACTGACACATGCAGCGGCCAAATATGTTTAAACACTGCTTATCTCTGAAATATTTTTAAATTGGCACATTTAGTCTGCAATGCTCAAGCTACAAACTTTCGAATAACTTTTATTTTTAAACTATAGGCCTACTTTACATTTTTCTCTGCATTTCATATTCAAATAGGCTACTTTAGCTCTGCTTTAGCCAACTATATTTATTACACATAGGCTACATAGTCACCAATTGAAAGGTCAAGATTGTACATGCAAAACAAAAAATCAGCATCTTAAAAATGATGGATTATTATCAACATAGTTGAAATAGCTCCACCTCAACCAGTAACAACACTTCACTGCTGCTTATGCCTTAATTTATCAGCAAGTATAAGTCAATGACATACAGTAACACTAAGAAAGTGGCTATAGGCCTATTTCTAGTGCTTGTTATGAACATATAACTTATAAGCATCTAGGAAAGTTATGAATGTAGGAATGTATTCCTGTAATGGAGTAGCCTATAGCCTACAATGTATAATGGTAGGCCTTTTGCTACTTTTGACAATGTATAGGTTCTTGTATAGGTTCTCAAAACTTATCACCACTATTGCATTCTTAGTGGAATAAAGGTAAACATAAATAAATAGGAAAAGCCAGCTTGAAGCATCATCATCAATCATCTAATCAAGAAATAACTTAAATTTGACTCTCCCTAACATACGGCCATCATTCTAAATGTAATGGTTATTTAGTTATAGGCTACAGACAGAAGTGTTATGAAAGATGACTCATTTACAGAGACTTAATGTTAGGTAAAGGTAGCAAATTGTCTCTATCAAGAGTCCCACAATATGTCTCATAAACGTTTGGGTAAGATAGTTTATATTTATTTAGATTTTTAACATTAATTCATCATTTATGCCTTTCTATAGACGTATGCTAAAATTGCACCATGAATGTTTCAACCTCAGGGCCACCTCAAATAGTTTATGACGGAATAGTTGCGCCATCTTGTGGATAATGGATTGCATTGCACTTTTGGACAAATCGCGTTTCAATGACATTCGCCATGCGCGGCTTCCGTACGCGCTCGCATGTGTACAACAGAAGGTCAGACATGGCAGCCTGCGCTAAACGACTAGACAAATGCATCCTTTCATTGAGGACATTACGAAACCTTCAGGGCCACAATGAACGTAAGTGAAGCGAGCAAACTATTTTTGTTTTCGTTTTCCCTTATAACGTTCTGCCAGGCTTTAAAGATATGTCATACTTGAGCTGTATGTCCACTAAGTGAGCTAAGCTAACTATTAGCTGGCGACAAAACTAGCTGTACTGTACGTGCAGGAATACCTGTTTAATGTCTTATTGTGTCGTTATTTCCAGGCTTCCTGTCCACGTCAATGTGTCGTCTGGCTCCGGGGAATAAAAACGAGCAGCCACCAAAATTCACCCCTCCGTCCAAACCTGTCATCATTGATAAAACACAGAGTGTGGCATCTCTAAGGAAGTACGTTTTTTTCTTATTCTCCTTCTACACATCTTCACGGTCACCCACCTTTAATAATAGGTCCATGTCACTCACACATATAGGGGAGAACGTAGTAAGTAGGCACACTTTTTACTCTAGTGAGAATTGCTCATCACCTAAACATCTTTCAATAGTCATTCCTACATTAAATTGAAGCTTAAGGTGTTGGCTTGAAATGTGTACCCCTCACTTTTTCTATCTTATTGTAATAAAGAAGAAATTAATCGTCAAAGACACCCTTACACATTGTGACAACCAACCCCATCAAGGGGTCGGTTGTCACACACTATGGGGTTGTTTGTCACAATGTTATCTTAATGGGAATAATCTTAAAAAGAAGACGAGAAAGCAGAACAAAATTTGAACGTGTAATTGCATTGTCAAGTTGACAAATAGGCCTACATAACTTACTGTAGCCTTGGCAGTTGGTCTAGTTTGGGATGCACTGGGTTGTTTTGATTTTGTTGCCCTTTTTTCTTTTGCATGCTAGCTGCCTTTTCCTGCTCTATTCTCTCCTTCTCTGGGGTGTCAGTGAGGACACAGCTTGACAATTTCTTTCGTTATTGTGTTCCTTTTCTGGCTGCAGCCTTTGGATAACATGTGACAACCAACCCCCCAAAAAATGTGACGACCAACCCCAACTTGAATTTCTTGATAGCATCAAGGCCAACAACCATCTGACAACTAATTAGCTTGCTAACCACAATCTAAACTATAGTTTACCCTTCACACTTTTTATGGGTAACAAGTGTTTTGTTATAAACCCATTGTGTAAAAGCTTAGAAGAAAAATACTGAGGAGCTAAATATTTTCAATTTGACATGAAAAACACAAACAGTCCTCTCACCTCAAATTCAGCAGTCTAACTCCAAGGAAGACTATGTAGGTGACCTCTGATCCCAGTTGTGGATATTTACATACCAAAATTTCACAGACAGCGCCTTCTGGTTCCGAGATATAACGATTGTGACAACCAACCCGTGTGACAATTTACCCCGTTCTCCCTTACCATAGATAGTAAATAATACACACACTAGTGCCAGGGTTGCCAGATGTCTCGCAGGAACAAGCAATCCCGGCCTTTACAAATATATTCATTGTAGCAAAGGGAGAAACACTGCTTTGTTTGAATTGTAAATTCAAACAAAGCAAATACAAATTTTTATCACTTAAAAGTTCTTGTTTTGATGAATGCTGCTTAATTTTGAAGTATTTTCTCCTTTGTTTATTTTTTCTATTTGTAATCTATTGTAGAATATGTAGCCCCTCTACGAATGTCTCTGTTTCGTGCCTTAAAAAATAACCAGAAAGAACCTTGAACCAGTCTTATGCGTTTGAATAACATATAAAAACCAACTGCTTAAATAGAGATCCTTTAAACTGTATTTAATGCATGGGCAGTCCCAATGTCCCTTATAGAAAGTGGATTTGGCAACACTGACTACAGTGCAAACTATCATGGTTTCCCAGCCTATATGATTAATAGTGTCCCCCCCCCTCTCTCTCTCTCTCTCTCTCTCTCTCTCTCTCTCTCTCTCTCTCTCTCTCTCTCTCTCTCTCTCTCTCTCTCTCTCTCTCTCTCTCTCTCTCTCGCTCTCGCTCTCGCTCTCGCTCTCTCTCTCAGGTTTCTGAGCCCAGAGTTCATCCCTCCCAGACAGAGAACAGATCCTTTTAAATTCTACATCGAGAGGAAAGACATGATTGACAGGAGGAAAGTGCTCAACATCCCCGAATTCTACGCAGGTGAGAAACTCAACGGGTACATGCACACCTACTGTGAAGTAAGAGGGTTTAAGATAACTCAGTTGTGTATTTTGAATGACGGGGGGGGGGGGGGGGATATTAAAAAAATAATAAACATTAACATTATTGGAACAATTAAGTCTTGCAATAAACATTTGGGAAATAATTGTCTTTAAGTGTAAGTAATTATAATGTTGTTTTTTTGGGGCGACGGTGGCTCAGTTGGTAGAGCGGTTCGGCTGATGATCAAAGGGTTGGAGGTTCGATCCCCGCCCTGCCACCTGTGTCATGGTTGTTGTGTCCTTGGGCAAGACACTTCACCCACCTTGCCTCGTGTGAATGTCGATAGTTAGCCTGCTATCGGTGTATGAATGGTAACGTGGGAAAGGAAAACAGGTCTCCCTTGTAAAAGAGTCTTCGGTCTCAATGGGATTTACCTGTAGAAATAAAGGTTAAAAAAAAAAAAAAAAAAAATCATTTTGGTTGTTAACGTTTTCTTAATTACATTCTGAGTGGCATTAAAATTCCTTCAATCTAACTTCCTTAAACCCTGTGAGAAGACCATTTTGGCAGTTCTTCCCATACACAAAAAGGTGACTGGACCTTCTATCCTCTTCATCTCAAAATATTTTCCTATCTATATTTAAAAATGTACATACTATAAAATAAGTGTATTGGTGTTTTTGTACAACCGTATCTTTGTTGAAGTCTTATATTTTAAAAAGGGCTTTGCAATGTTAACTGTGTTCTTGTCACATTCCATGCTTAAGGTTTATCGTTTGTGTAATGTCTTAATTTGTGTCAAAGGGAGCATCCTGGCAGTGACCATGGCCGACCCTAATGCCAGCGGCAAAACAAACCGCTTTGTTGGTATCTGTATCCAGAGGGGAGGGAAGGGACTGGGAGCCACATTCGTCCTGAGGAACATCATTGATAACCAAGGTGAGGTTTATTTTCCTTCTAAAGTAGTCACTGTTTATTAAAGGTCTACTTTAATGTCACACAGACTGTGGCATCAATGAAGGAATATATAGTCTACCATATTATATTGACTGAGGAAGATAATGTCGGAAGAAATAATTTGCAATAATTTAACTGATACTGGGAACAGAGAACACATCTGTACTCTTAGTGTTTGCCGCTGTTGATAACTTTGTTAAAGGTGCACTATGCAGTTTCAGGGGGAGGAAGATTGGTTTACATTTACAGAGCCTGCAGTTGGTTTACAAAACATGTTTTCTCTTCATGTAATTCGTAGCCTTTAATAATTCTATCATCATTATTTTTGAGGAACCTGGAACCAAACTTAAGACTTGAATACGTTTGTAAACAAAACTGTGGGCTCTGCTGATAACAACAACAGTGATACAGTAACTTTTAAGGCAGCTTTATATCTTCAAACAGTGTTCTAGGGATCCATTTTTTACTGTGAGGAAAGTTTGTTTATTAAGTTATGAGAATATACCTTAGACAGTGTTCCAACGTTTCTGACACCGTCAAAGTTACATAGTGCACCTTTAATCAAGAGGAGCAGCTTTATTCTTCACTTTCCCCATTTGGAGATTATTTTTTACGTGAAGGTGGCCTTCATGTAAAAACCCCCTGCATGTGTTGTGTATTTCTCCAGGTGTGGAGATCTGCTACGAGCTGTACAGCCCTCGCATCCAGAAGGTTGATGTGCTGAAGCTGGAGAAGAGGCTGGACGACAACCTGATGTATCTGAGAGACGCTCTGTCTGAGTACAGCACCGTGGACCCAGACATGAAGCCTGTTCCCTTCTCCCCCACCGGAGAGGTGCCCGTCAACAAGGTGAGAGAGCTGCAAAGCCAACCCCCATTTACTATAAGCAAAAGCTGTCTCATCCATTGTAATTAATATTGTTAAAAAAAAATGTTACAACACAGCAGTATCCTTCATATTAAATGTTAGTGTCCACAAGCAGGAATTAAATCCTTAACCATGGTATTTATTTTGTTGTCTAAACACGTGTGCTGTTAAAGTCATATACAACATAGGAATCTAGAAAAATACAGCATATTAAAGGCGGAGTCAGCAATTCTGGAGTACACTTGATATCAAAATCACTTTTTGTCAAAATCAGTGAATATCTCCTCACAATCCGCTACCTGTCCATACTGTGTGTGCTGAAGAAAGATCTGGTGTAAATACACAGCCTAGGCTCTGTAAAATAAATGTTAATCAAAAACAACATTCAGCGCGCGCACACACACACAGTATGAACAGGTAGCGCATTGTGAGGAGATATTCACCGATTTTGACAAAAAAGTGATTTTGACAAGGAGCGTTCTTCAGAATCACTGACTCCCACTTTTAATATTTTAAATGAATGACCGTCGACTGTTTCTTCACCAGCTGAAGGTGAAGATGCGGCCGAAGCCTTGGTCCAAGCGCTGGGAGCGACCCAAGTACATGGTCCAGGGCATCCGCTTTGAGCTGTCACTGACCCCAGAGCAGATGGAGCACGCTCAGAAGTGGGCCATGCCTTGGAGGGAGTACGACATGCTGAAGGAGTACGACACCACACAGCTAGAGGAGCAGATACTCACTGAGGTCCAGCAAGGCATGAGCAAGTGAATAAAGAGCCCTCTGAGTCCTAACACGCAATCGCTCTTCAGTGTTAACATCAACAGACTTTTCCAAGGGATGGGGGTGAAGAAAAAAGAACTGGATTATGAGGTTCACACTTCTCATGGATTCTGCTGGATTGTGATCCGTTTAAAAGTTTAATCCAGATGGTTTAATCAAAGCCACACCTGTGTATATAAGGAGGAGCCAACATGGAAACTTGGTCCATTCTAAAAAAGAATCATGTCGCCGCCCTTTTTTGTCTCGTCAGTCTGCTGTACAGTATGAGTTTTCAATGTCACCAGCCTAAGTTATGACATTTACCGCTATGCAGATGTTCTAAGTGGTTTCTATAATAAAAGCTAATACACCTTAAAAGTTCTTGAATTACATGTTCTCCTTGATATGAACAAATACCTGGTTACGTTTCCATTTGGACTATTATCAGTTTTTGTTAAGTTTTTTTGCACGCATGTATTTGCAATGGGAGTACCGGTGTCTTGACACAAGGTGGCATCATTCGTCTACATATGTCTCATCCATCAGAAGTTGCGTAACTGAGCCTTTGTTGTGTCCTCCTGTAGTATTTTGAAGGGGAACTCCCGGCATGCTGGATGAACAACAGATCATGTATTTCTTCAGTTAAACGGACGATGAGGGATATTCTTTTTTTTTTTTCAGGTTTACTTAGGTTTAAAACCGAGGAAGGTTATCAGTATATGTTTGAAATGCACTGCGTGTGTCCTAGATTGTAGGTTTCTTGTGGGTGTAAAGCTTTCCACTTAAATCAGTAAACCTGTTTCTTG
Source organism: Ammodytes marinus (assembly GCF_949987685.1). Taxonomy (NCBI): domain Eukaryota; kingdom Metazoa; phylum Chordata; class Actinopteri; order Uranoscopiformes; family Ammodytidae; genus Ammodytes; species Ammodytes marinus. Next base: position 7,958,079 of record NC_137223.1, on the reverse strand, counting down.
GAACAGGCTCTGTAGGAACCGTGCACTTTGGAAAAAAACAGAAAAACAAAACAAAACTTGTATTCAGGCACCATACACCCAAGGACACCCGGTAGTGTTTTACTGTTGTGGATGGAAAATTGTGGTGTTGAGATGGTATGTTGGAGCGTCAGCCGGGAAGTATAAAAACACTTGGACTCCTTATGTTATGTCTGCTCTCAGTGTGTGTGAGTGTGAGTGTGTGTGTGTGTGTGTGTGTGTGTGTGTGTGTGTGTGTGTGTGTGTGTGTGTGTGTGTGTGTGTGTGTAAACATGCCGAATGAGTCCCTGCACTCTAATTTCTCCATATTACAGGATGAGACGCAGAGAAAATGGTCTCTAATACAGGAGTAGCAGATGTTTACTGAGCTCATTACGGGACCACACACATTTCCTGTTTGGAGATACACAGGGGTAAAAAGAGAGAGAGAGAGAGAGAGCCATTATTCCCTTTTTTACGTGTTACGGAATGGAAAGGGGTGTTTAAAGAGCTTTCTAAGATTACCACACACCAGTTCACGTTATTGGGTAGAGTTAATTGTTTGAAAGAATTTATTCAAATTAGTCAAAATCTGCACCTGTTGAGTGACAATATCCTCTCAGCCTCACATTACTGTCATACACAACATGTGTGTTTTAGCCCACAGTGTTGACTCTCCACCCCAATTTACTCCCTGGCCAATCAGAAGCTGACCTGACCCCCATCTCCATCTGCTCGTGTGTACAGTACAGACTGAGAGCATGTCATTACCAAGCACGTTGTCATTACCAGCTGGCCCTTTCACCTTTTCATTTCTTCACTCGTCCGTATATATTTCTGCTCTGGACTGATTGATGTTCACGTGTGTGGAGGCGGCAACCGAGATGTTTATTTTACAGCACGTTGCCGGGTCTTTAGAAGCATTCCACAGCGACACCACTGGACTGGTAAACTGGTTTTAACCACAAAGTTACTCAGTCAGTCTGAGTTACTGCTTCAAGGAAACTTCCTGTGTGTGTGTGTGCGTGCGTGCGTGCGCCTGCCTGCCTGCTTGCCTGTGTGTGTGTGTGCGTGTGAAAGTACTACAGCATTGTGATCTCAACTGTATGTGCCTCCCATGCCCTCAGGTTGACTTCTCTGCACCTGGAGTGAAGTTAAAGCCCCTTGGCTGGGAAAGAAGATCAAACACCAGACACACACACACACACACACACACACACACACACACACACACACACACACACACACACACACACACACACACACACACACACACACACACAGTGACTTGCAGACAGGCTATCATATCAGCCTTCACAGACAAGACACCTCAAAACAGTGCCAACTGTAAACGTCTGGGACAGCCCTTCTGTCAATCCTCGGGCGAAACCGGATACGCTCCCATTCATGGTTGCAGTAGAGTCGGGGTGGGGCATGCAGGTTCGGAGGAGACATAATCCCACCCCTCCATAACATCCCACTGTAAAGCATGGTGGGCCGATGATAGCTGCAGTGCCACACTACTATGAAGGTCGGTGGAGGAATGTAGGGAGGGACACACTCCTCTAATCTGTCTTCCACCCCTTGGCTGGTTCTCCCATGACCTTCATCTCTCTCTCTCTCTCTCTGAGGGAGGACAGCGCCGGCTTTGAAAAGGAGCCAGGTTGATGAATTGGGAGAGGATGTGACACAGGTTGTGCAGCAACTCCCACAGGTTGAGAGATTTTTTTTTTTTGGGGGGGTGGGGGGGGGGTTAATGTCTTCCAACCAAATGCTGCCTCGCTCCACTCACTCACTCACTGTTACAGTGTCTCTCTAACATCTCTGTCACCGTGCCATTTCTCACTCTCCTCCTGTCGGCATGCAGGAGGCCTGGGGAAATTAGTTTCACTCTCTCCCCATGTCTCTGCCGGAGTAGTGTCTGTGAACTGTGTTTGAGCCGTCTTTGTGTATGACAAGTGCAACGGGATACTGGGCCACCCATAGGCCCCAGGTAAATTACACCCCTGTCACTGTGTGTGTGTGTGTGTGTCTGTGTGTGTGTGTCTGTGTACATGCTTCTCGGGGCCCACCCGTAGTCCTAGGTAAATTACACACTTGAGTTTCACCATATGTTTGCAGTGAAACGACACGACCGTCTGCTCCTCTCCGACTGTCCCGTGGGCCCGACACAGGAGCTCCTGCTGCCATCACTCTCCCTTTGTTACACACTAACACACAGACAAGCCCCACAGTGCCCACAGCTGTTAGGAAACATTACATTGGACCAGCAGCTGATGCCTGAAGTTGAACAGGCACAGGCACACACACACACACACACACACACACACACACACATCGCCAAGTCATTTTAATAATGCGATCCTAGCGTTGGAGTGTGTGTGTGTGGGGTTCTGGCAGCGCTGCAAGGGGTCAAGGGTTAATTTCCAGTTGGGGGCCAAAGCATCCTGGAAAGAAAATGTTACGGATCAAAGTGTCCATCGAACAAGGCACATATGTTCAACGATGTCCGTGTAGCAAGGGGGTGACTGTACAAGAAAGGACTGGGGTCACCTTAGGCAGACAGAGGGCTATGGAGATTTAGCATCGCACTTCCACAAAGTTGAGGGATTTAAGTGAGAGACAGAACAGAAAGAGTTCATAAGCAGTGTTGCAGAGAGGCCTAGATATCTTTAGTAGGCTACTTAATGTGGGTCAAGCTCCAACAACTACTTGATCTCACTTCACTGTAGCTTTGAAGGCATGCCTGTTCTATCAATCCCCACACCCTATACCCACTTTGTAAAGAAGGGTTTTTCTTATACTTTTATCAATCTTAAGCCAAGATATATGCCAGTTATTAAGTGGGTCATTTGACAAAGCTCCTTCAGAAGCACGGAAGACATTATGCAGCTGTGTGCAGCAGACGTCCGATACGTGTCCAGGAACTATTCAACAGTACATGAATGATGGAGGACATTGTCCATCCTCACAATGTACACAAACTCGTTCTCTTTCAAGATCATTTTTGGGGAAATGTTCAACTTTTTTGGGGGATAATTGGAAAGCTGAGAGACAGACATGAATGTTAGGGAAAGAGAGGGGGGAATGACATTGAACAAAGGTTGCCAGCCGGAATTGAACCGGTGACATTGCAATGATAGGGCATGATGTATCCACTCCGCTACAGAGGCAGTCTGAAATCTGTAGTTATACCAGGTTTGGCTCACAAAAGCATTCACAATAGCACAGAACGTGTGTTCATATGCAGTTAAAAATAGACCCAAATGAATGCTTCATTTAACCCTGTTTTGAGTTACTTAAACTAAAAGTACCCAGCTGTTTCAGAACAAAGTCAGAAGCAAGACAGATTAAGAAGAAGTATTTTAGAGTCTTTTCATGGGATTTGTTTACAGCAGAATGCACTGAAAACAATCTTTGTTTAAAGTCACCATTAACTTGCACCGTCTCTGATTTTTACTACCCAACGATGTGAGCCAGAGAAGTAAAAAAAAAAAAAAAAAAAAAACTGAAGAAGGTTTAACAGCTAGGGCCTTGATAAATAGCAGGCCGTCGGTCATGTGATCACAGAGCACTGTGAAATAAATCTCTAACCTTTTGTTTGAAGGTAATCCAGTCAGATGTCACATAAATACGGGAGCTATTTGAATATTACATGGCTCACATCACATCCATGTGTTCCATACTGTACGGCAGGTATAAAAGAAATTAAAACATATTAGGAAAAGTATGATAAGTAACCTTTGTAATACTTCCTAAAAAAAATATGAATTGTTTCTATGTCTGGTGGCGTTGCCATTAAGATGAAAGCCAAACTCTCAACAGCAGCAACGTTGGGTTTTGGACACATTCGCTCACATAGTTATTATGTTTCGAGGTGCCACACAATATTTCTGCCCGTCTTCTCGCAGCATTCCTGCACGTATTCAGCTCACAGCTGTCTGAATATGTCCTATATGTTTATGCGTTCATATTTTTGCTATGTTTTATTTTCATTCTTTTTTAGGATGTCCCCGTGCACATGCTGTCCAAGATAAGAGCAACCCAAGGCCGTTTGATGCATTCTTCACATTTCCTTGGTATCACTGCCTGTTCCTGCCACAGCCGGTGTATGTGTGTGCGTGTGCGCTAGTGTTGTTTTTGGCGGCCTGTTTTAAGTTTAGTTTTAGTCTAGTCTTTGTGTCAAATTGTCATTTTAGTTTTTATTAGTCTTAGTCACGTTTAAACTCTTTTTAGTCTAGTCAAGTTTCAGTTGACTAAAAGTCTTGAGCTTTTTAGTCTGCTCTTAGTCAGAATGATCTGGGACTATTTTCGTCTAGTCTTAGTCAACAAAAGCTGATGACATTTAAGTCTAGTCTTAGTCAATGACTTTTTGTATTTTAGTCTTTTTAGTAATGCAATTATACCCAGTTAATATAGTACAATTACCTAGTATAGTACAGCCAAAATCAAAATGTTCTTTAAGTCCCCCATTTCACAAGTCAAACAAGGTTATCTTATCTTATTATATTATTGTTACCTTATAGACTCAAGAATACATGCAATACCAGACACGGAAGACGCTCTGATTGAATTTACATCATATTTATTTGAGCTACCAAACATGTAAGAATGCCGGATTCCTCAACCTGAACAGCAGTCTGGTGGAGCTCGGACAGCTTCTCTTTGTGTTTCAAAATCTCCTGTCTAATGACGTACATTTATATAAAATAAATAGGCCTAAATAAAATAGCTTCAAATGACAATGCCAGAAAAAAATGTACATTACATTCAAGTTTAATTAAGAGAAACAATGTGCTTGAATGCTAGAGCTACAATAACAGGGGTATAATGACCGTTGCTAAGGACCTACGTCATAGTTTTGATGGATAGACGTCCACAAACAGGGCTACTACTCGTTCAGAAAACAAGGAATACTTTTTCAACATGACTTTGCATGTATCAGGAGAGCAGGGAACACAGGAGTAGTGTTGTTTTTGGCGGCCTGTTTTAATTTTAGTTTTAGTCTAGTCTTTTTGTCAAACTTCAATTTTAGTTTTTATTAGTCTTAGTCACGTTTAAACTCTTTTAAGTCTAGTCAAGTTTCTGTCGACTAAATGTCTTGAGCTTTTTAGTCTTCTCTTCGTCAATATTATCTGTGACTATTTTCGTCTAGTCTTGTCACTGTCACGTGAAAAAGGTTAGTTGACGACGATATTTAGTCATACATTTTGTTGACAAAAACAACACTAGTGTGCGCGTGTGTGTGTGTGTGTGTGTGTGTGTGTGTGTGTGTGTGTGTGTGTGTGTGTGTGTGTGTGTGTGTGTGTGTGTGTGTGTGTGTGCGTGTGTTGGTTCAGTTGTGCTTTTCAAACAGACTGGAGGGCAAGGTCACAACACAGCGCATTATTCGTCATGACCCGGGTTTGTTATTCCTGGTTTGGTCATAGTGACCCTGCCTGGTACAGCCATGTAGTCTGAAGGTATGCTGCTGCTTTGATGTAGCAAGTAGAGGAAGAAAATACTGTGGTGGAAACGCTAGTAGTTTACTTTTCTTGCCTCTGGGGGGCGCCCTTATCTTTGTCTGTAACCCCTATACTACAGCTTGCATTTGGCTCCAGTACTCCTGCACAGCTGGTCTTCTTCTCTCCTGAGCTGTAATTGCAGCCCTGTCCTGGGAAATAGAGGGAGGAAATCCCAGAGCTTTCGCCGCCGCAACAATGACAATATATATATATATATATATAAAAAAAGAGGTGAGGAAAAGAGGAATTAAGATGAAAGGAGGAGGGTGGCTTAAGGGAGGTGGGGGAGTTGCTGGCTCAGGAGTGCAGGGAGCATGGTGGAGGTATAGGAGAGAGAGAGAGACAGAGAGAGAGAGAGAGAGAGAGGGAGAGAGAGAGAGAGAGAGAGAGAGAGAGAGGGAGAGATGAAGGAGAAAAAGCCTCGGAAAGAGAGATGGTGTTGGTGATGGTAGTAAACGCTTGAGTTTATTAACCTAATTTAGTTGAGAGGCTGAGAGTGAGGGGAAGGGGAGGCAGTTTACTCGTGGGCTGGAGTTTACTAATGAGGGCCACAAATGCACACACACTCCACCCTCCATCGCTCTCACCCTCACACACTCTCTCTCTCTCTCTCTCACACACACACACACACACACACACACTTTCCTCAGCTCATTCCCCACGCTCATACCACACTCACCTTGATCTGATGCCAAGTATGCAGGCAGAACACACATTCACAGGACTTGGTACTGCTGGCTTCATCTTACTGCCTCCCCTCTCTCTCTCTCTCTCTCTCTCTCTCTCTCTCTCTCTCTCTCTCTCTCTCTCTCTCTCTCTCTCATATCAAACCGCAGCTGAGAGGCAATTTCACCCAAATTGCTATTGATATACATAGGAGGGAGTGAATAGAGTGGAATTAAGGCTCACAATCGTTTTGACTCGCGGCCAAACCGCATGGCTTTAGATTGTCTGACAATCTGAAGTGTATATTTTGTCATGTGTTGCTAAAGTAGACTTAGAGTAACGGTTGGCCTTGCTTGGCTTGTCTGTTGACTCTGGGAGGGGACCAGAGCAGTTGGAAGGATAACTAAGGTGGCGGTGTACAGTTCGAGGCCCGGGGGTCAAAACTCAACAAACAAGTGAATCATAGAAGGACTTGTGAGGTAACCTGGTTATTTGCCAATGGTGACTTGAAAGACATTAGGAATAGGATGCTGAAACCCCCCTATTATGAATTATAAAAATAAGTTAGTTTGAAAATTCTCAAAACCACATGTCACATGAAACCACCTATGGCATTATAGAGAAATCCAGAATCTATGAATATAGAAAATGTTTATTCCAGAAGTTTCCTTCATTTCGTACTTAACTGAGGCCTTATCCACTTTTTTCAAAACAGGGTTTTTTCACCTTTGTTTTTACAACGAACAACCATGATTTAAAAAAATAATGAATGATCTAAATCAACAATATGGGGGGGGGGGGGGAGGGGGCGAGCTTGTGTTGTAGTGGTTAGAGCGCCAAAAAATCCTGTTGGCGCATATACACTCCTCCTTTCACTTAGATTTGAGGGAAGTACAGAGAAACTTTTCCACCTTCAGCAAACAAGTGTGAAAACAGTCTAACGGTGTCAAACTCTGCACATACACGATTCTGCACGGGGGGGACGCTCAAAAACATCCAGATGATTTCACCATGAGAAAAAAATACATATTTTAAAAGGAAAGGGGGGGGGGGGTCTTTAAATGTTAGTTGGATTTCTTGGATTCCAAATGATAAAACATTCAGCACAGGACTGTCTATATCCATGGAAGATAAATGGACTGCAATGACACATGTCTCAGAGTCATTCATATTTTTGACATACATACACATTTTCACATTTACAGTAAACTACTACACTTGAAAACTAAACCATGTATTGCCTCATGTTTTACTGTCTTTCTGAAGCTGTTTCAACACAAGCGCGTTAAGTTGTCCAATCAGTTTCAGACAAAGAGATAGCCCTTCACGTAATCTTGATAGCAACCCAGCCAATTCATCCATTATATGCGCTGACCACTAATGACCTGAGATGGACACAAAGAATGCACACTTAAAGAGATGCTCGCTGAAGACGAATGGGTGAAGATGCACTCTGAACTATTGACAAATGGCGCGAAACAAACACACACAAACAAGCACACAACAGAGCGCGGACACACACAAGTGAAGATGGATGACAACAGTGGAGATTTTTTTTTCCCCCCCCCTGAACTGAACTGTAGGTGACAAATGATCAGGAACCTCAGTGTGTGTACTGCCCCCCCTGCTATGGCTCACTAAGGGTGGCTTACGTTGTGATTCCACAAAGGTTAAGTGATCATTTATTTACCCTTCTTTCTCCTGCTGATTGGTAGAGCCATAGATAAACTAGGCCCCCCCCCAAATGCTTTTAAGTGTTCCTAGAGTGAAAATAACCCAAATAAATACATTTAAAAAATAAACGCCTCTAAGGGCTTTACAATCCATCCAACATTCAGAACATTCTTAGCCTATAGTTCCTCAATTCGTGAAGTGTAAACTCACAGCAGATGAATAAAGATCAAATCAAAAGATCGGATCTACTTTAATGAACATAATAAGGGAATTTACCCGGTATTTGGAATAGCATTTTTTTTAATTTTCAAAGAAACGGTATGCCTTATGTTAACAAAGACTGTGAAATAGTAGCAGCAAGTATATTTTAATTGAACTATTTGAAGAAACAGATGGGTGGGGGTTTTTTTTTTCTCCATGGGGGGAAGAAGAAGAATCCAGAGAAAAAGTATAATGTCAACTCACTACTGTGTGACTGACAGCTTACCAAACACTCTTTGAACAGCTCCGGTACAGTAAACCTCTTCCCCGGCCATATGGAACTTCAAGTGGGTTAAACAAAAAGTTAAACTAATTAGCAAATATTTGACCTGAGCCCCGATATAAAAACAAACCCCTGTAGCACGGCAAGCATCTGGGCCCCTGGCTTGACACTCTTTGAATCCGATGGATGATTCAACAACCCTAATCTAAAGCCATCAGTTCTCCTGCACTCACACAGTCTGATCTTAAAGAGCTGTGACCGGCCATCCAGGCCACCTCCCAACCGTTTGTCTACATGCCAATACACTGCCCGCTCGCCATGCCTCACACGCACAGGCACACACAGACAGGCACACACAGGCACACACACACACACACACACACACACACACACACTCATTAAACTTTTGAACCCTGCTGTGTCTGTCACCCCTTTGACAAACCACTGCTCTTTAAGGTTTCTGTGACTACTGTCCATGTAATAGTGGTCAGCGGCGTCACACCGAGTTTACTTGTCTTGTCTTCATTGTTTGACAACCATTGTCAGCCTCTAGCCCACACACCTGATGCTAGAAGTCAGCTGCTGCGCGTCGTGAGTGTAGGGGCTACCATAATGACTCCTGCAGCCTCATACGCCCCCCTCCTCCTGACTGTTCTATCTGGGCTGCCATCGCAAAAGTACACCCCATTACCCAGCAATAGCCCACACCACCAAATTGTTAAGATCTGTCTCACAGCTCATTACCAGCCAATAATATAACACAGTTTATTTTTTTTCTCTTCCTTTTATTCAATTGGCGATACTGCTTGACCCTCTGTGAAAGCAACCAGTGAATGTAGACAAGTGAAATATCATACAACATCCTGAAAGAATCCCAGACGGCCCTGGTCGATATCATGTGTTGTTAAAGCATGCGGGTGTGGTGGAGTAGCTGTTTTTTTTTCTTCGTTGTGTGGTTTTACACCAGCTTAGCCAGCTGATAGCCCTGATAACAACGGCAGTATCCATTACCCGATGCCTCCATCCAGCCACCATTACGAATTACCTGGAGGTCGCGACCTCTGAGCCACTCGGCTTCCTCGGCCATTCTCCTCCCCCCAGCCAGCCAACCGCTGGCCAGAACCACTTAATACCCCAGGTCCAGTTTCCCCTTCGGCATCGACTAGTGTCTGGACAGGGGTGGTGGTGGTGGTGTGTGTGTGTGTGTGTGGGGGGGGGGGGGAAGGGGGAGGGGGGAGGGTGAGGGGGGTGTTGGCGCCTAAACAGCAGCAGATGTGGCTCCGCAGAGAACACCGGCCCTAATTAACTTCAATGGATTTCCTAATGCGACAGCTACCATATTTCATTTACCCAGCGCACCCAGTGGACCTGAGTGAGGGGCCAACCGATACTTCCACTCTCTCTCTCTCTCTCTCTCTGTTGCATGGCGGAGGACAGGGCTGCACTGACACACCCACAGTGTCGGGGTGAGGGAAGGGGAGATGATGGAGAGATGATGGGGAGATGATGGGGAGGGAGAGGCGCGGTGTGAGGGATGGTCGGAAACCAGAGCAGAAGACGACGTGACCCCTCTCACTTTGCGGAAATCAATTTATTCAAGCTTGTTTTTTTATGGCCAGTGATAAGACGCTGCTGCAGCCAAGTCAGCAATCTGAGGCAGACGTCTGAGCTTTAATAGCAAAGGCCTGTATCAGTGCATTAAAAAAAAAAGGATAAGGGGAGATATAAAGGGGGGATGAAGAGAGAGAGGGGGGGTTTGTTTGGGTGTAGAGGGCTGACGGAAAAGGATAGAGAAGGAGAAAGAGAGAGAGAGAGAAACATGGACGCTAAGGGAGATGGATGCGGAGGGAGTGAGGGAATTTATGGGCCCGGGTCTTATTGTTCCTGTACACGTGAGAGTGCACAGCTGGGGGAGAAGAGGGGAAATGGGGTACAGATGTACTGTATCAAACACAGAGGCCCGGACTTCAATAGATACATTACGATGCACTCCCCTGCTGCACTCCCCTTTTTCTAAACATCAAAACCACCTTCTACCTTTCTCACCCTTCCAGCTACTGCCCCCCCGACCCCCTCCCTCACCCCTTTACCTCCAACACACACACACACACACACACACACACACACACACACACACACACACACACACACACACACACACACACACACACACACACACACACACACACACACACACACACACACACACAGACGTTTTCCCTGCGAGCCCCTTTTTTGAAACGCAAATATCCTTAGCCTGCCCTGTGTTGTTTTTTTTTTTGTCTTGCTATGTAGCGGTAGGCGGAATTTCATTTCACTTTACTCGCTTTTTATTCTCTAACCTTTACGGGCGCAGCAGGTATCGGGGGGCTGTGGCCTCCTTTGAACTGTGACAAGCTTGTGTTTTTTAAAGCCTCTGTACCTTTTTTAACACACGTACGCATGCACATGTTGGCAGCGTCTAGCCCTAATGACATGGGTATATTATCATGCCCCCAGACGACAATACATCACAGCTGTTCACACTTGCAGCCCCCCTCCACCCACACACACACACACACGCACACACACACACACACACACACACACACACACACCTCACGGGCACATATACAAATCATTACGAGAGGACGTTATGGAGGAAGAAGTGCCAGCAGGGGAGGGTGAGAGAGGTTTGCAGGCCCCTGAATCTCCAGGATTTTGCCCCGTTTCGGGACCGCTCTGGGTGGGGGGTCATGTGGAACAGGGGGTATCAGTGGAGGTGGAACTGGCCATGACCCTCTCCTAGAGAGAGAGAGAGAGAGAGAGAGAGAGAGAGAGAGGGAGAGAGAGAGAGAGAGATGTTCCCCAAGGAGCAGAGAGCTGAGACGTTGGATAATTCCCGGTGCTTTCCCGGTGCCTATAGAGGAAGGGGCCCCTCTGGATTTGTCAGTTGTGGCTGCAGCTGTCTCCGGGCAAAATGGACCACAGTGGACCTGACACTTGATCTCTCTTCTCTCTCTCTTTGCCTCTTTCTTGTCCTTTTATCTCTCTCTCTCTATGAGTGCACTAACTCTCTGTCTGTCTTGCTCCATCATTCCTTTCACTGTCTCACACTCTCTGTCTCTCTCTCTGTGTCTCTCTCTCTGTGTCTCTCTCTCTCTCTCTCTCTCTCTCTCTCCCTAAGTCTAACTCTTTTCTGGTGGCTGGAACGACATAGCCTGAGGAATTGGGAATTGTGTTGTAAGCCCGCATGGATGCAGTTAGTTGGTACTACACCAGTATGTACTATGTAGTAGTCCCAATGTTCTGTCACCTCTAACCAGATCTGTGATCACTCAATGTCAGTAAAGCTGATCACACAACACATTTGTTAACATTAACCTGTATAACTGTCTTTTCCTGTTAGCGGCCCATGAAACAATTGAATAGCGAATTGATTGACATCTCATTAAGCCATAAAAGACCAGCACATTTTGCTTGATTAATGTGTTTACGAGCTTCAATCAAATCATACTTTCATACTCAACAACATAACTTGAAAAGTAAGCGAACGAGATATTGGACTTTTTCCCAATCCTTACCAGATGTTGTTGGTGCATATATTTTTTTTTAATGCCAACTCAAGGAGAATGTCAACAAGGAGGGGTAGACATTTTTTCCGAATTCTAGAGGCATTTGAATGTGGACGAGGATCTTGGTGAAAAAACAACAACATGAAAGCGCCACTTTGGATGCACTTCTAGCTTTTCAAATCCACTTCTCTCCCCTTTCTCTTTCCTTCTATTTATGTTCCCCCTTGACCCAGGGAGCCCTTTTTAACGCATACCTCTCTTCACTGAACACAGGTATACGGGTTAAGTAGAAAACTCTCTTTATCTGAAAGGAGGAAAAGTGCTGATGTTTTACGAGCACAATGCAGGTGGTCCTTCTAGTTTGCTCTAATTGACGCTGTCTTTGAAGCTCTCACTATTAGCATCAGCGTGGCCACAGTAGGCATTGTCTTCATCGTGATCGCCATCGTCATCAAAAATCACCGCTACACCGCAACTAACAAGAAACTGGTGTCCATTTCATACATAACATTCAACTCAGAAAATAAATGAATCATTTTATATTATATTTCTAATTAAATTGACCGAGGCAACAAAGAACATACTACTTAACAGTGTTAGGTCAATCTTAAGATGTTCTTAAAGACATTCACAGGAGTTCTCTCGATATTCATTTCAAACACATTTTGTAGCAATATCAAATCTGCCCGGCCTATTTTTGTACATTTTGATTAATCAAATCTTCAACTCGTTCAAACTGATCTTGTTGTGATACTGAACATAACAACCATAACCATAGCCGTTCCGAACCCGGCTACTAAAGTCTAATTATCACCTTTTTGTTTGTTTTGGCGTCTCAAAAAAACTTGGTTGAGATTTCAAACGATTGTGAAAAAAATTAATTATAACATGAAGAACCTACTCAATATTCAAATCATGCGTCACTCCATTCAATGGGAAAGAAACAATACAGGGGCTCATTTGAGTGACGTATACGTGTTTCCGTCAACACAGAACGGACTGATACTCTTATGATACTAGTCATCCAGGCAGCGGAAGTAGTAGTGCCAGAGGTGTAAAAATGTATTTTGTAGGAAACAAGCTTTCCACTTTTCTCTTTCCATATTAGCACTCTCCTCTGCCATGAGTGGAGTTTAATTGACCTATCAGTGGCTGTACCTGAGAAAAATCATCTAAAGCTCTTTTACGTCTCAAGTAATT
>NC_137223.1:7777500-7940000 GCF_949987685.1 Ammodytes marinus | reverse complement strand
CACACACAGGCACACCTGCCTTTCAGGTAACCGATTTTATCTTAAAATGCCATCATGTTGTGTCTGTTTAGGAAGTTTTGAGAAGATTATTTCCAATTCAGTGCTTTTCCACTTCGGCTTCACATTTGAGAAAATATCAACTGGTTGTGCTGTGATATTTGGCACCCTGCATATCCTTCTTCTTTAGGCCTGTAGTTTAGGTTGGAACAGAGCCAAATGTGCTCCAGGGAAGTCTCTGCAGCACGTTTTTCAGGCATAGCTGAACCCGTTCCAAAAACTCCTCACACCACACCACAATGGGGGAACATAGCATTCTGTGTCGGTTTGGGTATACGTCACAGTACACTTGCGAGGTGGAAAAACCATCTAAGGGAACCGGAACCAGGAAACGAGGACAAGCAGAGACTCATCCTGACAGCTAAAGCTTGCAAACGGTGGACGCCTAACTGCCATTGTTACGAAAGCCTGCACAAAGTTCAGTTGTTTCGTGACGAGACAAGCTCTCATGCTCTTCCAGCGAAACTATCTGAAGATCTCTGTGTACTCTTTACCTGCAGCACAAGGGGTGTCTTCTTTTTCTTTTCTTTTCTTTTTTAACAATCTGGCAGGTTTTGGCCTGTTTCCATAACAACTGCTCTAAAATGCTGGCGAAAAACTTGAAAGCGTCCCACCGTTTATCTTACAACTGGACACTCTGCAACGTCGAGCCCCTCCTGCCAATCTGTCTCTCTCTCTCGTCCCCTCTTTTTCTGTCTTTGTTCCTTTTCTCTGCTTTTTGCCAAACTCTTCTTTTCTTGTAGCCTCTTTCTCCACCTCTTTTACTCTCTCTCTCTCTCTCTCTCTCTCTCTCTCTCTCTCTCTCTGAAACCCCCTCCCCTTCTCCTCCTTTTCTCTTTTCTCTTTCATTTCATTTATTCCTCAATGCCACCCTTTTCTCTAAGTCCCTCTTTTTTTTTTCTTTTTTAGCCCCCCACCCCCCTTTCCCCCTCTCCACTTTTTTTTTTCTTTCTCCACCCCTCTCTTGTTCGATCCCTGACTCAACTTTCACATTCCTGGAGCATTCCTGTAGGATTAGCCTTTAGCATTCTCAGGCTATGCAGAGGCCACGGCCCCCCCACTGTGACGGTGGCAGGCACTAACGGACGACAGAGAAAAGTGCGTTTGTGTGTGTGTGCGTGCATGTGTGTGTGTGTGTGTGTGTGTGTGTGTGTGTCCGTGTGTTACCCTCTCACTCTCTCTCATCACCACCCTGCTGCCTGCCTGCTGCCCCCAGTTCCAGGGTGCTCAGCTCCCATCACAGTCAGCAACCTTCATCCCCTCCTGGCACAGGGAGTCACTGTGCGTGTACCAACAGATGCAGACATCCACACAGGCAGGCACTAATTCCGCAAAGGATCAAATTAGTCAGCACTAATAATGATAATAATCTATTACTTTCTTTTTTTTTTTTTTTACATATGCTTGCTACAAAACCCGTGAGCTTTCTGTCAGCGCTTGATAAGCCAAGACGAATGTGTCACATCAGTGGCCACAATGTTCGTATGAGCCAGTGTTCAGAGAAGTATTCATATACTTTACAGTTAAGAAAAGCCGTGGGTGTACTATGAGCAGAGAATAAAAAAGGGAAAGTACTCAAAGTGCAGGGCAATGTGTGTTGTATTATCATAAATATTATAACGATTGGATAATTATTAGCCGTATTCAAATCTTGTAGTGTTACTGCTGCAACTAGTGGTGGAAAGTATCAAGTACTGCACCTAGTAAGCTCAATTCCGAGGTATCCTTAGCCTACTTGAACTATACTTGTGTATTTCCATTTAATGCTACTTTATACTTTCACTTGACTACAATTCCCAAAGTGAAAATGGTACTTTTCACTCCAACAAACACTACATTCTGAAACTTGCTATTCTGCAAAATAGGAACTTTCGATTTTTGTGTCTATTTTGATGCTTATACTTGTACTTTTACTCAAGTAAAACGTTTGAATGCAGGGTAGTTAACCTGTAACATAGTATTGTATTACCCTGGGGTGTAAGCTTATTTTACTTAGCCATAAACTATTTATTTCCAAATTGTGAAAACAAGACCATTTTCACTCAAAAAAATCTCCCTGTTGGGGGCGCCTTTAGCTCAGTTGGTAAGGCGTCCCCCTCCCGGGCCGGGCCCAGCAGCAGACCCGGGTTCGATTCCCACCCGCGGTCGTTCTCTGCATGTCACTCCCCTCTCTGCCCCATTTCACCTCTGTCTCTCTGCACTATCAATAAAGCATAAAGATGCCCAAAAAAATAAATAAATAAAAAATCTCCCTGTCTCAACGTTAACTTAAGTGACTATACGCTCCCTCTGCAGCTTGCCTCGATTTCAAGCCGTGCCGTAGCAAAAAGGAGAAGGAAAAAGTGAAGCGTTCATCCGTCTTTTCTCCCTCTCTCTCTCTCTCTCTCCCAGTCTCCCTCCGACTGCAGCTGCCACCGCCAACAAGTAGATGAATGTTTATTTCACTCAAACTAATGATCCGCAGCACCACGGGTGGGATCCTGTATTGACCCATCCCAATTACTGTCAAACCGGCCTGCCCGCTAGTCCCACAAGGAAAGAGGGGACTGAGGAAAAAGTACACTGAGGACTGGAAGAAAAGAAGATCCAGAAAAGAGTATAGAAAATTAATAAAATTATTTAAATTGAAAATATTGTGGCATATGCAGGAGTACGTTATAGGAAATTGATGCCTGTGACACACACACACACACACATGCGCACACACACACGCATGCACAAGCGCACACACACACACACACACACACACACACACACACACACACACACACACACACACACACACACACACACACACACAGACACACCTACATTACTAACAGGGGACTATCGCAGGTACCAGCCAAGTGTGGCAACCTATTTCTGGTCATTTAAAAAATAAAAAAACACAACAGAATATTTACTTTTAATGTCTTCTGTCATAATATTACTTTAAATGTGTTTTTTTATTTTTTTTTAAGAATTTGCTAACAGTGGACTTGAATCATTGGGTGACATCTAAGAGTGGACTCCATTCACTGCATCAATGGAGCTGTCTGTGCCTATTGTTTCACTAAATGAGTGTTTGCTTGCTGCAGTTACCTCCCTTTGTTTCTTTTTAAGATAGATTATATACCTTTAACTTTAACACTAACTAAACATATGATACAAATACTATGAATATAATCATGGCCACATGTTGCAAATAAATATCAAATAAGAAGTAACTTGTTGGATGTACTAATATCAGGGACATAGCAACAACATTTTCCTTATCCAAGCCTTATCTTTATTTAAAGGAATGTGTTCACAATGTTACATTCTAAAGATTTATTAAACCACTACAGTTTATTTTGCGGTTCTAATTAGAAAAAGGTCCTCTCTTCTACTGTTTGAAATGACATGAGTCCTCTTTTAGTTGGTACTAATTGACACAAGTTCCCTGTTGGTTAGGATGGAATGATATTCACACTCCATCATGTATGTAAAATGTATGTCTATTATAAAAAGTATTTAGCGGTGCTGACTAGATGAACAGAGGGCTAACACATGGATGTCTGCTGAGAGCAAGTATCTGTTGCTGTTTGCTGTGATTTTTAACAATATGTAATGCACATTATGGAATAAATCAAACACTGCTATTACTTTTAAAATGGTAAAAATATGCATTTTAATTAGGCAAACTGAATCATTCTTAAGAGAAATAAAATATTGTAAATGTAGTCTTAAATGTCTGTATGTTATACATATTGATTATACCTGCAGTCCTAAATTGTATGAAATGACATGAGTCCCCGTTTAGTTGGCACTAATTGACACAAGTTCCCTGTTGGTTAGGATGGAATGATATTCACACTCCATCATGTATGAAAAAGACCTAGCCAGATCAATAATGCTTATGAAAATCATCTGAACTGCATTTGAGAATAGTTATAACATAACATATCATTTGAAAATGATTGTAGAGTTTAAAAATGTTTTAATACATATATTTTTTTAAAGAATTTTTTACGATAGCTGAACGACAGTGGGCACAAGCGGAGCGACATGTGCAACACTCTAACTACAGTCTGCTTTACCAATAGTCACCTGAGCTGAACAGTTCACAACACCTGCAAAACCCATTCCAAGCAACACACTGTCACACACATCTCAAAACACAAACACACACTGTCAATCAGAACACAGAGTAAAAACACCAGCATCAAACACCAATAAACAAATTACAAACATTTACTCATTACAGTTTGAATAATGTGAGTGACTTGAACGAAAACCAACAGTTTGCTTCAATAGATACACTGCCCGTCCAAAGAAAGTCATGGCCACTAGTTGCAAATAAATATCAAATAAGAAGTAACTTATTGGATGCACTAATATCAGTGACTTAGTAACACCATTTTCCTTATCCAAGCAAATGTGTTCTCAATGTTACATTTTAAAGATGTATTAAACCACAACAGTTTATTTTGCTGTTATGATTTTCTTCTTTCAGTTTTAACAGTACGAGAGGGGACTTTCTAGTGAAATCTTAATTGTCTATTATAAAAAGTATTTAGCGGTGCTGACTAGATGAACAGAGGGCTAACACATGGATGACTGGTCTGCTGAGAGCAAGTATCTGTTGCTGTTTGCTGTGATTTTTAACAATATGTAATGCACATTATGGAATAAATCAAACACTGCTATTACTTTTAAAATGGTAAAAATATGCATTTTAATTAGGCAAACTGAATCATTCTTAAGAGAAATAAAATATTATAAATGTAGTCTTAAATGTCTGTATGTTATACATATTGACTATACCTGCAGTCCTAAATTGTATGGAATGACAGGAGTCCCCGTTTAGTTGGCACTAATTGACACAAGTTCCCTGTTGGTTAGGATGGAATGATATTCACACTCCATCATGGATGTAAAAAACTTTGGCAGATCATTAATACCTATGAAAATAATCTCAACTGAATTTGAGAATAGTTATAACACAACATATAATTTGAACATGATTCGTAGATATTAACATGTTTTAATATATATTTAGTCTGCTGACAGCAAGTATCTGTTGCTGGTTGCTGTGATTTTTAACAATATGTAATACACACTATGGAATATATTAGAGGTGTAGCCTAGTTTTGTGTAGTGGGTATACTGTGATGATTCCCACCTCGCCTCTTCCTGAATATGCAACATAGCATTTTGTATACATTTCTAAACATATGGCTTACACTGTGGTGGGTTTACAATGCTGTTGTTATTGCAGTTGGCGCAGCAAAGGTAAAAACATTTTACACCCTACTAACATGGGTTTAGAAACATCAAAATTAGGAAGAGCTTCCATCACAAATTATTTGTGATGGAAGTTCTTTCAAGGTTGGAGGTCAACTCAGGTGGAAGAATATTTCAGGAGACTTGGATGAATTATGAAGCAATATTTATTACAGACTTGGCCAAGGAGAACCGGACTGCAACTCGGGTGACTTGCACTTCAATTCTGACAGACACTTCCTGAGAGCTGTGTATTAACCTTGTGCTATCTCTAACACCTCCCTGGCTCGGGCACCAAGCGTACCAATGTTTTGGTTCAGAGCTGAACACAGTGAACCATAACATTCTGGAGTCTAAAGCCCAGTTCAGACCAAAGATTCGCCTTGCAACTGCTTTCAACTGCAACTCCTTGCGACGAGACCGCCGAAACGTTCTAAAACTGGACCTTGCGATTTGACATGTTGAATCTTCTGCGACGCGACGTTCTAAAACCGTCTCGTCGCAAGCAGTTGCAAGGCGAATCTTTGGTCTGAACTGGGCTTAAGGAGATGAGACTTCATCTATACAACTGACCTAAGTGTCTCCTAACAGTCTACCAGGCTGACCTAGTGTCTGAGATATAGACAAACACACAAGACAGGTATAAATTAACTATACATCTCTACCATTAATATTAACCATACTAAAGACTGAAAATTCCCTCACAACATGTACTTTAAGTTCACTGTATGGAGGTAGTTTAGGGCAGAAAACCAGTCTGTGATTGTAGCAGCATGGTGCTATGTTATACATAGTTACCCTACCTGCAGTCCTAAATTGTATGGAATGACAGGAGTCCCCGTTTAGTTGGCACTAATTGACAGAAGTTCCCTGTTGGTTAGGATGGAATGATATTCACACTCCATCATGGATGATAAATACCTAGCTAGATCAATAATACCTATGAAAATAATATTAACTGCATTTGAGAATAGTTATAACACAACATATAATTTGTAAATGATTTGTAGAGTTTAAAAATGTTGTAATACATATATTTTTTTAAAGATTTTTTTACGATAGCTGAACGACAGTGGGCACAAGTGGAGCGACATGTGCAACACTCTAACTACAGTCTGCTTTACCAATAGTCACCTGAGCTGAACAGTTCACAACACCTGCAAAACTCATTCCAAGCAACACACTGTCACACACATCTCAAAACACAAACTTACACTGTTTATCAGAGCAAACAGAGTAAAAACACCAGCATCAAACACGAATAAACACATTACAAACTTTTACTCATTACAGTTTGAATAATGTGAGTGACTTGAATGAAAACCAACAGTTCGCTTCAATAGGATCACTGCCCGGCCTAATAAAAGTCACACACTCAAATATCTTGTTGGACCATCTTTAGCTTTGATTACAGCACATATTTGCTGTAACACATTTTGATACGTTTTATTTTGGCACATAAAGTTGCTTAGAACCTAGGCCTGACCAACTGAAACAACCCCAGAGGGGTGTTTCAGATAGCTGGTTTTACATACTTTCAGTTTAATCGAAAACCCAGAGTTGCTTATCAACCCTGCGCTCTGAGCGCAGGGTTGATAAGCAACTCTGGGTTTTCGGTTTCAGAACAGTGGATCAGCGTTGGATTAATCAACTCTGAGCGTGATTGATCCTACCACTTCTCCACTTCTCAAAAAAGAAAAGAAAAAAAATCTCTGCTCCTCCCACTAGAGTTAGAAATATTAACGAATGAGCTTATGGTATGGAGAAGAATTAACGGGGATATTGTCTCATAACTCTGATCTAATCTCCTCGGCAATTCAGAAAAAAACTGAGAAAACATTTTTTGTCAAGAGAATAATTTCGCTTCCGTTTGATAAGCCATAGTCTATTTTAAAAAGTTACGCATATCAGCAGTAAAGTATTAAGCTGGCGCGGCACAGCATTGCTGACAGTGTTTTATATTCGCTGTATAATATGTTGGCAAGCTATAGCCTAATACTGTGCAGTAACAGACTGTCACTTCTTTTAAATGGGGAGTGAAATACATTGCGTCAGACACATTAGGTGACAGTTTCCATTGAAGAGCCTGATTGATTTATTACCAGATCCATTTTCCTCAAGTGATCACAGTTTAAATGATTGTATAATTTTTATATTCATATTAGGCTATTTAACGAGGCTCGTCTGCGACTTTAGGATCGCACAAGTGAACAGTAACGATCGCGTGCAGCCGCAGCGTTACATGAATCCACCTGACATAAATCTGTTCAGTGGCACAGACGTTAAAAAGCATACAATACTAATAGGTTTATTAATCTGAATGTAGAGCATGTCACGATGTGTAAGGGGGCCGCCTATATGAACGGACCAAGGGCTGAGAACAAGGCTACTGATCAGATAAATGATCGGTCAAACGTAAAATCATCAGGAAATGATCAAAACATCCCGATGGAGATTTCTATGGAGTGATTTTGCTTCAAACTGTACAGTCACGCGTGTGACAGTGACACTCTTTCTTCAGTCGGAGCTGCAGCGTAAAGTAAAAACAAACTCAGGGTAGGTCTAACCACCTATCCAGCAGGTTAGACCCATGGCGTATGTTGCCGCAGTAACTGACCCTCGGTTGCGCTGAAACTGACCCAGAGTTTCCACTAACTCAGAGCGAACAAACTCTGGGTTGCCTCAAAACCAGCTACCTGAAACACCCCTCTGATGATAGGCTCTCAAGTTCAATATTGAACATAGCCAAGAGTTCTATTGTTGATATTTAAAATGTTGATACAACCAAATAATTGTATTTATTTTAAGTGATGAACATTATTTTTTTTTCCCCGACCACATTTCTTCAAAGATGAAAGTTCACTACTATCTCTCCAGGCTTTTCATAATGCGTTGGACAGTTCTTAACAAGATTTTAGTAGTTTCATCTTTTCCTGAGTAGTTTTCTTTGTTTAATGCAGGCCAATAATTTCACTCCACTGAAACAAAGTTACATCTTTTCCCAAACCACAGCATATGTCATCCTTATAGCAGATGACAAAATTACAGGAATTGATTTCTGTATTATAATTATAGAATATTTACACAAATAAATACTACAAAAAAATCAGAATGTTACGTGTCAATAAAATAGAAAATAGAAAAATATGATAATTAATAAATAAAAATATGATCTATTAAGGCAAATTCTGATTTAATTTACTTTTGTTTACTTTTGAGAGCCTGAGAGACAATAAAAAATATTTGTTTCCCTTTTCTCAGGCTAGGGTGAACAGATTTCTAAAATCTTTGCATATTTATACTACACTGTGTGCACAATTATTAGACAAGTGAGTATTTTGGCCATATCATAATTTGTATGCATATTTTCCAACGTTAAGCTGTATACAATTGAGTGCTTATTCAATTTAAGCATACCAGGTGATGTGTATTTGCGTAATGAGTTAAGGTGTGGCCTAAGGAGTTCAACACTCTATATCAAGGTGTGCATAGTTATTAGGCAGTTTCTCTTTCTCAGGCAAAATGGGACAAAAAAGAGTTTTAACGGACTCTGAAAAATCAAAAATTGCATAAAGTCTTTTAGAGGGATGGAACACTCTTGAAATTGCTAAGATATTGGGGCGTGACCACAGAACCATGAAACGTTTTGTTGCAAATAGCCAACAGGGTCGCAAGAAACATATTGAGAAAAAAATACGCAAATTAACTGCCAAAGATTTAGAGGCCCGTGGCTGGATCAGTAACGTACACAGAGCTCCACTCAGACGGCAGCAAGGTTGAGGTGGGGTACTGGTATGGGCTGGTATTATTAAAGATGAGCTAGTTGGACCTTTTTGGGTTGAAAATGGCATTAAAATCACCTCCCAAACCTACAGACAGTTTTTAGAAGACACTTTCTTCAAGCAGTGGTACAGGAAAAAGTCTGCATATTTCAAGAAGACCATGATTTGTATGCAGGACAATGCTCCATCGCATACATCGAAGTACTCAACTGCATGGCTAGCCCGTAAAGGCCTTAAGGATGAAAAATTATGACATGGCCCCCTTCCTCACCTGACCTAAACCCTATTGAGTACCTGTGGGCCCTGCTTAAACAAGAGATTTACAGTGAAGGAAATCAGTACACCTCTCGGAACAGTGTCTGGGAGGCTGTGGTGGCTGCTGCACAAAAAGTTGATCGTCAACAGATCAAGAAACTGACAAACTCCATGAATGACAGTGTGACAGTTATCGAAAAGAAGGGTGGCTATATTGGTCACTGATTTTTTTTTACATGTCAGAAATGTTTATTTGTAAATGTTGAGTGGTTTTATCATTCTCACTTTAACAGATGCAAATAAATAAGTGAAATGGGAAAATGTTTATTTTTTCATTTAGTTGCATAATAATTCTGCACACTAATAGTTGCCTAATAATTCTGCAAATATATGTATTCACTTAAAAAAGACAAAACCTCACTTTTAATTTCTTAAACATTCAGGTTTAGGTTAATTTACATTTTGGATTGACCGAGAACACTGTAGTTGTTCAATAATAAATACATCCTCAAAAATACAACTTGCCTAATAATCGTGCAGACAGTGTACATAGGTTCCCAGAGTTCACTGAAACGTAATGTTTCCTCCAGTGAAATAATTATTTAAATTATTTTCCATCTTTTGAGTCTTTGATTAATATTTTTCTGGATTGCTTTTATTGGGATCATTCATTTAATAAAGACATATTACTTATACAGACTAACTTTCCATTGATGTGAAAGGTCACTCTCTTGTCCCCCACATACATACCTGCCAAACCATGCCCTTGCTGGCAGCCCTTCAACCCCCACCCCTGGCCTGCATTGTCTCTATTCAAAGTAGGCACTTCACACATTTTCTACAGCAACACTGGCAGTGAGTTGGACTTGTGTTATAAGACTGTGATGCTGTGTCTCTCCCAGAGGCTGCATACATCTCCTTGCAAACATAAATATAGTGGATTTATTAAAAGAGGTATGGTAACAGTTGTATGCGCCAACATGTTTAAGCTAAACTTAGTTGGATATCTGGTTCCTTTAGTAACTTTATTTTAAGCCTAGAGTAGCTCCCTAAAAATATCCAGCCATGTAGGAAATCATTTATTTACCAACATAATCAATTGATGGATCCTTACAAGAGAAACATGTACAAATATGGAATTTACCTTTCAAATTCACTTTGAAGCCCATTAACCCTTCTAGTTTCACAAGGAATCCTATTGTGCTATCTACTCTGAAGATTTGGTTCCAGTTTAGGCGCCATTTTATGTTTTCCTCTGCATCCACTCTGATGCCCATAGTGAACAATCATCTATTCCCCCCATCTGTTGGGAATATATCCTACATGTTATGGCAAAATAAAGGCATTTAGGTATTCAGACCTTCATAAGGATGGGCACTTTGCTACTTTTTCAGACTTCCCAAAAGGTTTTAATGTACCTACATCCCATTTATTTATGTACGTTCAAATTAGACATTGTGCCTCTTCTCTTTTTTCGTGTTATCCTTCTCTCTCTATAAACCAACCATGGGAAGACCTTCTGACCTTTAAACCCCATTAGAAATTGCTAATTTCTAAGATGTATGACAAACTCATGGCTCTGGAAAACAATTTGGCTGTCGAAGCTAAAAATGCTTGGGAGCGTGAGCCTGTGGTAAATTTGACAGATCAATAAGGTGGTACATAGTATAAGCTCATCTTCTCCTTGTGTCAGGCTGCATCTTATACAGTGTTAAAGTGTTACATAGAGTCCATTTCAGCAAATCTGAAATGTATCCAAATGGTGTGGACCAGTGTGACGTATGCCACGCCTCCTCATGTAAATTTAGTCATAATTTCACTCCTCTGAAACAGTTACATCTTTTCCCAAACCACAGCATATGTCTTCTGACGTGGTTGTTTAGGAAATAAGAAGCTATTCACTCCATCAGTGAGAGTTGCACTCTTACAGTAAATGCAAAATTGCAGGAATGTTTTTTTTGTATTACAATTATAGTATGTTTACAAAGATAAATACTACATTTGAAAATGTTACATATCAATAAAATATTAAATAAAATATAATAACATTTTGAATTATTGAGGCAAACTTCTGATTTAATTTATTTTTGTTTACCTAAAAAACTAACATGTTATAAAATAAACAATTTCATGTGAAATAATTTCACTCTCCTCAAAGAAAATAGTAAGATCTTTGTGTGAAGTAACTAAAATTGTTCAAACTGTATAAAATTTAAAAAAAAATAGTTTGCTGATTTTCCATCTTTTGAGTCTGTGATTAATATTGTTCTGGATTTGTTTTATTGGGATCATTCATTTAATAAAGACATATTACTTATACAGACTAACTTTCCATTGATGTTAAAGGTCACCCTTGTCCTCAACATGCATACCTGCCAAACCATGCTCTTGCTGACTGCCCCTCTACCCAACCCCCGGCCTGCATTGTCTCTATTCAAAGTAGACACTTCACACCTTTTTTCCAGCAACACCTTTAAACCTCACCAGAAATTGCTCATTTCTAAGATTTATGACAAACTCATGGCTCTGGAAAACAATTTGGCTGTCAAAACTAAAAATGCTTGGTAGCGTGAGCCTGGGGTAAATTTGACAGATCAATGATGGGATATGTTACTAGAATTTAATTTGCCTTATGATTGTATAATATTTTAATGCACAATACATGCTTTCTGCCTGTTGAACTTTGTCCCAGTAAACTTAAAGAACTCCAAAGTGTTTTTGCTACAACTGTTGTTTAGCCTTGAAGAAGAAAACTGCCTAATAAGATTTTGGCACATACAGAGGTATGACGCATTCATGTGCACAGTGGTTGGGGAGAAATGACTCCCATATTCTGTTATCAGACATTGTATGAAGGATAACACCAGCTGAGATGAATTTCTGGGAATATCTACCTAATTAAAAACATTTCTGCTTTCGCCAGCAAAACAAGGGCTGGACACACCAAACCTAGTATGTGTTTGCGCACACACCACCTTCTCTTGCATATAATCCCATGTACACTGTTCATTTCTTTGTATTCAACCATGTACCAACCCAGATACATTGTTGATTCCCTTGTATGCTGTTTGCAAGTAAACTTCACCTGCTTTTGAAGAAGCCTGACTCAGTTTCAATTATTCAAACACTTGGGCTGTTTGATGAAATAATTCTAGTAACAGGATAAGGTGGTACATAGTATACGCTCATCTTCTCCTTGTGCCAGGCTGCAGCTTATATAGTTAAAGTGTTACATAGAGTCCATTTCAGCAAATCTAAAATCTATCCAAATGTTGTGGACCAGTGTGACAGATGCCACACCTCCTCATCTAAATTTAGTCATACGTTTTTTTATTGTCTCAGACTACATACATTCTGGACTGCCTTTTTATGATTTTGGCGGGCAACAACTCCACATTTACTAGTTGCAATCAGAAATACTAGCCTTCACTTCCCTTCTGGCAAGACGTCATAGTTTACTTATGTGAAAATCTCCTTAACCCCCATTTATTTCTATCAGGCTTAAGGACGTTATGTTTTTCCTTAAATTAGAAAAAAATAAACAACAGTGAAAGGCTCTTCTAAAAAAGTCTCACAAAAATGGGAATAGATCTTTAAATTCTGTCTGTGGTCAGAAATAAGCTGCAGTGTATACATGTGTGTGTGTCGGAGAAGTGAACATTTTCTAAGGTATATTCTCCAAACTGAATAAACAAACTTTCCTCACAGGAAAATGTGATCCCTGGAACACTGTTTGAAGTTAGAAAGCTTCCTGAAAAGTTACTGTTTCACTGTTGTTTACAGCAGCAGGGCCCACAGTTTGGTTTACAAACATATTCTAGTTGGTTCCAGGTTCCTCAAAATAATATTGTTTTGATATGTGATGATAGAATTGAATCACATTTTATTATAAACATTGAACTTCACAAACATGTTTTAACTTCACCTAACAATATAAGATAGATAAAAGGATAAATAAAAGTTAAATGAAAAAATGAAAAAGATAGCTTGCCTTGTAACCTATAGAACATAATTTTGATTACAAAAAAAGTTTTGACTTCTAAACTTAAAGATGTAAAATACAAATTACTGGTTTTACTAGAAATTTCTCGCTAGACTCTCTTCACTCTTGCCGAGGTGACTACACATGGCTCTCCTCTTTCCTTGCCGCTGGAAGCTCAAACATGCACGTCACACCAGGAAATGGGCGTGCACTTAGACAGGAACAGCAAAAAGTGCAATCTGACTGGCTGTTGAGTTTATTTCTGCTTTGGCTGTTTGGTAAATCCATATCAGGACTGTTTTTTTGTTTTGTTTTTCATATCAAGCATTTATGTCAAAAGCTTATCGTCATAATCAACGCAAGTGTTATCGCAATTAATAATTGTAATCAAATGATTGCCCAGTCCTACTCTACAGTATGACTTTAAAAGGTGTCCCTTTAATAAAGATCCTGTTTGCAGTATGTGAAATTATCATGATCTTAAAAGGAATCAAGATGTGGTCTTGCAAATATGAGATCTCCTGTCTCTGTAAAAACTTCTAGTCTGAGAGTAAAATATAAGAGACTTGCGACAGGTTGTCTTGAGATATGAGACGTGTCAGACTTTTGCTTTGTGATGCATTTTTGAAAATAAATAAATGTATTTCTTGATATTTACCTGCCCTCCACTCACTAAGGCAAGAGCCTGCAACACGTTCACATCAGGCAGTCAATCTCTAAAGAGCCTCGGCAGGGAAGAATAGCCTACAGTTAATGTAAAAAATAAAGTCACAAGCCAACTATAACGTTTGTGCATATCTTTTAATATATTCTCTGGTAAGTACTTTTATTTATTCATTTGTTAACTAGAATTCATTTAGGCTTTTTATCTTATTTCCTTACTATTGCTTTGGTAAAGTTAACACTTATTTTCCATGCCAAACAAGACCCTTTAAATGTAATAGAAATTGCATTGCAAAGGTAAAGAAAAAAGTGCCATTTTAACATTTGGGGCTTGAGGCTTTAGGGATTGTGCCTCAGTGACTCAGAGCAGGCGAGTGCTGTTTCTATCTGTGACAGCCTGTGTCACTCTCTGATCGTATGCAGTGTGGGGGATGGGTACCTGTGTCTGACGACGGTCGTTAGGCCTTCAACAACAACAGCTAACTTCAATAGCCAAGATGTTATGTTGAATTCAGAGTGACTGTGACATGGGTCATTCTCCTTCCGCTGTATTGGAGAAGATGCTTTGATACAAATTACATTTAAAATAGGTTGAGTGCAATCAACATTTAACTTTTGTCGGAAATCAAATCCTTTAATACAATATACTCAAAAAAGGATCTTAACAAGGTAGTAAACTTGAAAAAATTTAAAATATGCAACTCTTCCTTGAAAGCTCTTTTAAGCAATAAAAGTCCACTGAAAAAGTTAAACTTTCATATATTCTAGATTCATGACACAAAGTAAAAAATGTGAGGCATTTCTTTTGTTTTAATTTGGATGGAACAAACATGGATTAAAAAAATCCAGTATCTCGACGCAAATCAAATACAATGCGCTGTAATGTAGGGATCTCAAAGTGATCTGCACAAAACAATTTTGTTTTCCGGTAAATCTTTTAGTGCCAATGCTTACAGATCAGTCATTTAGAGATGGCTACATAATACAAATGTAGCCTACTGAAATGCAACATGATTGGACTGTTGGAAATAAACATATAGGCCTTCAGCTGGAAAAGTACAGGTTCTAAGCACCAGTTCTAAGCACCAGTTTGATGGAAATGTTGTGATGTTTGAAAGAGTTTTTGCGGAATAGTGAATGTAAATACATCAGGGAAGGGCTGACAGTGAATCGTGAGGGCAGCATATTCCATCGGTTCGTCTCTTCTCCACCATAAAAATATAATGTATTTAATTTAATTAGAAATGGTTCAGGTTAAATAAAGATAATACAAGCAGGAATATTTAACTGAATGAAATTGTAGTCCTTGATGTGGTACATGATCATAGAATAACTGTTGAAACAGCATGAATTCAGAGTGACAGCTGACTGAACCAAGGATGCAACTGAATAAGATAAACTTTTGTGCAACTGAATCATGGCTTAAGCAAGCCAGGATAACAGAAATATCCTAGGTAAATCTTATCTTGGTTTTGTGCAATAGGCCGCAGGAAGCACACAGTGAACTGCCAAACTGTAAACAATCATGGAAATATTCCATACTGTGTGTCATTTACATCTTTAGGCTATAAACTGTGAGTCATTTAAATTTTTGAGAGAGATTAAGAGAGAGAGAGAGACACAGAGAGAGAGAGAGATAGCGAGAGAGAGAGTAAAACTACTGCCTGATTATATAGAGTTCAAAATAATAAATAAATACATCTAGACCTATACATTAAAAAGAAAAACATCACATTATTGTTGTTTTATATTGTCTAAATATGTATGTCAATGTCACGTTTTGTGGCTTGTAGCCTACAATGTGAAACATTATTTTCACTGTATTTTTGCTGCTGGACGCACAGCTCACAAGAAGAATAGGCTGGAGCTGACACACTGTCAGATGTGTGTCGCGCCAAACCGACAAGGGACAGTTGGCCCATTATCGGTCGAACCTGTTACCATCAGAAGCAAAACACTCCGTTTAGACACTCCCCTCTCTTTCATCTGATCAGTGAACACGGCGTTTTTACTCATCCTCACTATCAAATGTAATAGGCCTGAAGCCTATTGGCTCAGGGCTCCCGGTCAAACCAAAACTCATTTTCTTAATGATGGCAACAACAACACTTTCCCGTGATGTTAAGCTGACGGCGATTTATTAAAAAAGAAAAGAAGGAAAATGCACAGTGCTTCCTGCATTAGGGTCGGGTCCAGTGGCAGAGCAAGGACATTTTCATTGGGGTGGCCAGGATGGGGCCAGTGATAATGTTTGGGTGGCAAGCACAAGGGCTTCGGTTTCACTTCAACATAAGTGGGGGTCTGGGGGTAGTCCACCATAAAAAAATGTGCTTCAAACATACCATTTTGTGCATTCTGGTGAATTTGTGAATTTGTGAATTCACACCACAAACAAACTGCAGCAGCCTGAGAGATGCACACTGAGTTTGTTCAGGTGTACTAACACGGCAGGTGTGAATACGCCCTAGCATCTCTGCCCCATTTCAACTATGTCTCTACACTATCAGTAAAGCATAACAATGCCAAAAAAATAAAGAAATAATCCAGTTTGGTTTATTCCTCTTAAATTCATCCACGATGGAGTGTGAAAGTCGCACCATCCCAACCAACAGTGGACTTCAGTCATTAGATACAGTGGAAGTGTGGACCTTTCTCTGTGATTGTGAAATAAACAAAATACATATAGATTGAAGACACAAGAACACTGTCAAATTGATTGAAAACCTCTTCTTATAAAGATTATTAAAGGGAATCTTGAGGGACTGAATTACTCTAAAGGTCTAGGCCTCTAAAATGTTCTTATTGTAAAATTATAGTCTGATGATCAATCTGTTTTTGCAATTAATTAAAATACAAAGAACGTATCTTTCTCTTTTAACTTGTCACCCATAGTCTGACAGGAGAGAGTAGACAGAGAACCAAATTGGCAGCTGAACTGTCTTCACATACTGCAGGCTTTGGGTAGCTGTTCAGCCAGGTCTGAGATGGTCCAGAGACAATCTCCTTAACTCTCCGTTATATTTGGAGAATGTAGTACTGCAGGTAGGGTCAATTAGTATGACACACATAAGACATTTTAGACCACATTGACATTATTATTTCCCCTTAAGAATTATCCAGCTTGGCTTATTAGGGGGCCAAGCCCGAGCAGGAGCTGGGACCGCGTTTTGCACAGCAACGCGGTTCCCAAGCCCTGCGGGGCAGGGAACCCTATTGTTTTTGTGGCGATTATTATTAGGGGGCCAAGCCCGAGCAGGAGCTGGGACCGCGTTTTGCACAGCAACGCGGTTCCCAAGCCCTGCGGGGCAGGGAACCCTATTGTTTTTGTGGCGATTATTATTATTAGGGGGCCAAGCCCGAGCAGGAGCTGGGACCGCGTTTTGCACAGCAACGCGGTTCCCAAGCCCTGCGGGGCAGGGAACCCTATTGTTTTTGTGGCGATTATTAGGGGGCCAAGCCCGAGCAGGAGCTGGGACCGCGTTTTGCACAGCAACGCGGTTCCCAAGCCCTGCGGGGCAGGGAACCCTATTGTTTTTGTAAGGATTATTAGGGGGCCAAGCCCGAGCAGGAGCTGGGACCGCGTTTTGCACAGCAACGCGGTTCCCAAGCCCTGCGGGGCAGGGAACCCTATTGTTTTTGTGGCGATTATTATTATTATTAGGGGGCCAAGCCCGAGCAGGAGCTGGGACCGCGTTTTGCACAGCAACGCGGTTCCCAAGCCCTGCGGGGCAGGGAACCCTATTGTTTTAGTGGCGATTATTAGGGGGCCAAGCCCGAGCAGGAGCTGGGACCGCGTTTTGCAGAGCAACGCGGTTCCCAAGCCCTGCTGGGCAGGGAACCCTATTGTTTTAGTAAGGATTTTTTTTATTATTTGTACCTCCCTAAAAGCGTGTCCACAGCCCAAACCGTAAATGGTGCAGACATGCCAATTGCATGACTAGATCCAGGTCCGTCCGGACTACGACGACAAAAAAAATCAGACATGCCGGCCACTAGGTGGCGCTACAACAAAGGAAAAAGCGTTTGGGGTCATAACTCCCACACCGAACGTCCCACAGTGAAAAACTTTATATCCACATATTCACTGGAGTCAGCTGCATCATTTGGCATAGGCCACGCCCATTTGCGATATTATAGATTTTTTGCAAAATCGCGAAAACTGCAAAACTGACTTTTCGCTACTCCTCCCACAATTTTTGGACAATTGACACCAAAGTTTGCACAGAACATCTACCGACCCACACGGAAATAAATCATGCTAAAGCATTTTGATCCGACCATGGATAGAGAAACGGTAGCGTTTTAAATATTTGTTGATTAGCTACGTTTTACGTAGAAATTCATAAATCCAAAATCATAAATCGGATCAAGTCCAAATTTTAGACATATGTTGGGGCTACCTTTAATTGCGTTCAGTAAAAAATTTGGAGAATTTCGCCATAAGGGGGCGCCATAAACTAGGACATTTTATATCTCCTAATTGGCCAAAGGAATTTTCTTAAAACTCACGGGAAACCATCAAGGGGCATACACGAGTCTATATAAAAAATATGGCCAAGAAATATTAATGTGTAAGGGACTTTTTAATAAAATGAGATTTTGTTTTTTTCCATCAAAGAAAAAAGGCGGGATGCTAATCTCAGTTAGCATGTCCATTGACATTACATTGTGCAATTAGCTCCGGCCGCCATTTTAATCTGCTTTTGCTCATAACTCGCCAACCAAACATCCCACGGTCAAAAACTTTACATCCACAGATTCTGTGAAGTGAGCGGCCGGCGCGGCGGTTGACGACGAGTTGCGTCGGAGGCTTGGCCCCCGGTAAAAACTGCTTGCAGTTCTAGTTATTAGGGGGCCAAGCCCGAGCAGGAGCTGGGACCGCGTTTTGCACAGCAACGCGGTTCCCAAGCCCTGCGGGGCAGGGAACCCTATTGTTTTAGTGGCGATTATTAGGGGGCCAAGCCCGAGCAGGAGCTGGGACCGCGTTTTGCACAGCAACGCGGTTCCCAAGCCCTGCGGGGCAGGGAACCCTATTGTTTTTGTAAGGATTATTATTATTATTCTTATTTGTCGCCGCTAGAACTGCGTCCACAGCCCAAACCGTAAAGGGTGCAGACATGCCAATAGCATGACTAGATCCAGGTCCGTGAAATCTCAGCATACAAAAAAATTCAGACATGCCGGCCACTAGGTGGCGCTACAACGAAGGAAAACGCGTTTGGGGTCATAACTCCCACACCGAACGTCCCACAGTCAAAAACTTTATATCCACAGATGCACTGGAGTTAGCTGCATCATTTGGCATAGGCCACGCCCATTTGCGATATTATAGATTTTTTGCAAAATCGCAAAAACTGCAAAACTGACTTTTCACTACTCCTCCCACAATTTTTGGACAATCGACACCAAACTTTGCACAGAACATCTACCGACCCACACGGAAATAAATCTTGCTAAAGCATTTTGATCCGACCATGGATAACGAAACGGTAGCGTTTTAAATATTTGTTGATTAGCTACGTTTTACGAAAAAATTCATAAATCCAAAATCATAAGTCGGATCAAGTCCAAATTTTAGACATATGTTGGGGCTACCCTTAATTGCGTTCAATAAAAAATTTGGAGAATTTTGCCATAAGGGGGCGCCATAAATTAGGAAATTTTATATCTCCTAATTGGCCAGAGGAATTTTCTTAAAACTCACGGGAAACCATCAAGGGGCATACCCAAGTCTATATGAAAAATATGGCCAAGAAATAGTAATGTTAAAGGGACTTTTTAATAAAATTAGATTTTTTTTTTTCCGTCAAAGAAAAAAGGCGGGAATGTTAGCATGTCCATTGACATTACATTGTGCAATTAGCTCCGGCGGCCATTTTGTCAAGGCTGACAATCTGCTTTTGCTCATAACTCGCCAACCACACATCGCACATTAAAAAACTTGACATCCACTTGTTCTGTGAATTGAGCTGCATCGTTCCACCGTGGCACTTTCGCGAAATTCATCCGTAAACAGCGATACCTATACAACTCCCGCACCGAACATCCCACGGTCAAAAACTTTACATCCGCAGATTCTGCGGAGTGAGCGGCCGGCGCGGCGGTTGACGACGAGTTGCGTCGGAGGCTTGGCCCCCGGTAAAAACTGCTTGCAGTTCTAGTTATTATTATTCTTATTTGTCGCCGCTAGAACTGTGTCCACACCCCAAACCGTAAAGGGTGCAGACATGCCAATAGCATGACTAGATCCAGGTCCGTGAAATCTCAGCATACAAAAAAATTCAGACATGCCGGCCACTAGGTGGCGCTACAACGAAGGAAAACGCGTTTGGGGTCATAACTCCCACACCGAGCGTCCCACAGTCAAAAACTTTATATCCACAGATGCACTGGAGTCAGCTGCATCATTTGGCATAGGCCACGCCCATTTGCGATATTATAGATTTTTTGCAAAATGGCGAAAACTGCAAAACATATTTTTCGCTACTCCTCCCATATTTTTTGGATAATTGACACCAAACTTTGCACAGAACATCTACCGACCCACACGGAAAGAAATCATACGAAAGAATTTTGATCCGACCATGGATAACGAAACGGTAGCGTTTTAAATATTTGTTGATTAGCTACGTTTTACGAAAAAATTCATAAATCCAAAATCATAAGTCGGATCAAGTCCAAATTTTAGACATATGTTGGGGCTACCCTTAATTGCGTTCAATAAAAAAATTGGACATTTTTGCCATAAGGGGGCGCCATAAATTAGGAAATTTTATATCTCCTAATTGGCCAGAGGAATTTTCTTAAAACTCACGGGAAACCATCAAGGGGCATACCCAAGTCTATATGAAAAATATGGCCAAGAAATAGTAATGTTTAAGGGACTTTTTAATAAAATTAGATTTTTTTTTTTCCGTCAAAGAAAAAAGGCGGGAATGTTAGCATGTCCATTGACATTACATTGTGCAATTAGCTCCGGCGGCCATTTTGTCAAGGCTGACAATCTGCTTTTGCTCATAACTCGCCAACCACACATCGCACATTAAAAAACTTGACATCCACTTGTTCTGTGAATTGAGCTGCATCGTTCCACCGTGGCACTTTCGCGAAATTCATCCGTAAACAGCGATACCTATACAACTCCCGCACCGAACATCCCACGGTCAAAAACTTTACATCCACGGATTCCGCGAAGTGAGCGGCAGGCGCGGCGCTTGACGACGAGTTGCGTCGGAGGCTTGGCCCCCGGTCAAAACTGCTTGCAGTTCTAGTTATTAGGGGGCCAAGCCCGAGCAGGAGCTGGGACCGCGTTTTGCACAGCAACGCGGTTCCCAAGCCCTGCGGGGCAGGGAACCCTATTGTTTTTGTGGCGATTATTATTAGGGGGCCAAGCCCGAGCAGGAGCTGGGACCGCGTTTTGCACAGCAACGCGGTTCCCAAGCCCTGCGGGGCTGGGAACCCTATTGTTTTAGTGGCGATTATTATTATTATTAGGGGGCCAAGCCCGAGCAGGAGCTGGGACCGCGTTTTGCACAGCAACGCGGTTCCCAAGCCCTGCGGGGCAGGGAACCCTATTGTTTTAGTAAGGATTATTATTTGTAGTCACCTAAAACTGTGTCCACAGGCCAAACCGTAAAGGGTGCAGACATGCCAATTGCATGACTAGATCCAGGTCCGGGCCGTGTACGCATACAAAACTATTCAGACATGCCGGCCACTAGGTGGCGCTACACCAAAGAAAACGCGTTTGGGGCCATAACTCCCACACCGAAACTCCCACAGTCAAAAACTTTATATCCACATATTCACTGGAGTCAGCTGCATCTTTTGGCATAGGCCACGCCCATTTGCGATATTATAGATTTTTCGCAAAATCGCGAAAACTGAAAAACATATTTTTCGCTACTCCTCCCACAATTTTTGGACAATTGACACCAAAGTTTGCACAGCACATCTACCGACCCACACGGAAAGAAATCATGCTAATGCATTTTGATCCGACCATGGATAGAGAAACGGTAGCGTTTTAAATATTTGTTGATTAGCTACGTTTTACGTAGAAATTCATAAATCCAAAATCATAAGTCGGATCAAGTCCAAATTTTAGACATATATTGGGGCTACCCTTAATTGCGTTCAATAAAAAAATTGGAGAATTTCGCCATAAGGGGGCGCCATAAATTAGGAAATTTCATATCTCCTAATTGGCCAAAGGAAATTTCTTAAAACTCACGGGAAAGCATCAAGGGGCATACACGACTCTATATAAAAAATATGGCCAACAAATATTAATGTGTAAGGGACTTTTTAATAAAATTTGATATTTTTTTTTCCGTCAAAGAAAAAAGGCGGGAATGTTAGCATGTCCATTGACATTACATTGTGCTATTAGCTCCGGCGGCCATTTTGTCAAGGCTGACAATCTACTTTTGCTCATAACTCGCCAACCACACATCGCACATTAAAAAACTTGACATGCACTTGTTCTGTGAATTGAGCTGCATCGTTCCACCGTGGCAGTTTCGCAAAATTCATCCATAAACAGCGATACCTATACATCTCCCGCACCGAACATCCCACGGTCAAAAACTTTACATCCACAGGTTCTGTGAAGTGAGCGGCAGGCACGGCGCTTGACGACGAGTTGCGTCGGAGGCTTGGCCCCCGGTAAAAACTGCTTGCAGTTCTAGTTCTTATTTGTCGCCGCTAGAACTGTGTCCACACCCCAAACCGTAAAGGGTGCAGACATGCCAATAGCATGACTAGATCCAGGTCCGTGAAATCTCAGCATACAAAAAAATTCAGACATGCCGGCCACTAGGTGGCGCTACAACGAAGGAAAACGCGTTTGGGGTCATAACTCCCACACCGAACGTCCCACAGTCAAAAACTTTATATCCACAGATGCACTGGAGTCAGCTGCATCATTTGGCATAGGCCACGCCCATTTGCGATATTATAGATTTTTCGCAAAATCGCGAAAACTGAAAAACATATTTTTCGCTACTCCTCCCACAATTTTTGGACAATTGACACCAGACTTTGCACAGAACATCTACCGACCCACACGGAAAGAAATCATTCGAAAGAATTGTGATCCGACCATGGATAACGAAACGGTAGCATTTTAAATATTTGTTGATTAGCTACGTTTTACGAAAAAATTAATAAATCCAAAATCATAAGTCGGATCAAGTCCAAATTTTAGACATATGTTGGGGCTACCCTTAATTGCATTCAATAAAAAATTCGGAAATTTTCGCCATAAGGGGGCGCCATAAATTAGGAAATTTTATATCTCCTAATTGGCCAGAGGAATTTTCTTAAAACTCACGGTAAACCATCAAGGGGCAAACACGAGTCTATAGAAAAAATATGGCCAAGAAATAGTAATGTTTAAGGGACTTTTTAATAAAATTAGATTTTTTTTTTTCCGTCAAAGAAAAAAGGCGGGAATGTTAGCATGTCCATTGACATTACATTGTGCAATTAGCTCCGGCGGCCATTTTGTCAAGGCTGACCATCTACTTTTGCTCATAACTCGCCAACCACACATCGCACATTAAAAAACTTGACATGCACTTGTTCTGTGAATTGAGCTGCATCGTTCCACCGTGGCAGTTTCGCCAAATTCATCCGTAAACAGCGATACCTATACAACTCCCGCACCGAACATCCCACGGTCAAAAACTTTACACTCGCAGATTCCGCGTAGTGAGCGGCCGGCGCGGCGGTTGACGACGAGTTGCGTCGGAGGCTTGGCCCCCGGTAAAAACTGCTTGCAGTTCTAGTTATTAGGGGGCCAAGCCCGAGCAGGAGCTGGGACCGCGTTTTGCACAGCAACGCGGTTCCCAAGCCCTGCGGGGCAGGGAACCCTATTGTTTTAGTGGCGATTATTAGGGGGCCAAGCCCGAGCAGGCTGGGACCGCTGTATGCAAAGCAACGCGGTTCCCAAGCCCTGCGGGGCAGGGAACCCTATTGTTTTTGTAAGGATTATTATTATTATTTGTCGCGCGCAAAACTGTGTGCACAGCCCAAACCGTAAAGGGTGCAGACATGCCAATTGCATGACTAGATCCAGGTCCGTGGTCATTCAGCATACAAAAAAATTCAGACATGCCGGCCACTAGGTGGCGCTACACCAAGGAAAACGCGTTTGGGGTCATAACTCCCACACCGAACGTCCCACAGTCAAAAACTTTATATCCACAGATGCACTGGAGTCAGCTGCATCATTTGGCATAGGCCACGCCCATTTGCGATATTATAGATTTTTCGCAAAATCGCGAAAACTGAAAAACATATTTTTCGCTACTCCTCCCACAATTTTTGGACAATTGACACCAAACTTTGCACAGAACATCTACCGACCCACACGGAAAGAAATTATCACACAGAATTTTTATCCGACCATCGATAACGAAACGGTAGCGCTTTGAATATTTGTTGATTAGCTACGTTTTACGTAGAAATTCATAAATCCAAAATCATAAGTCGGATCAAGTCCAAATTCTAGACATATGTTGGGGCTACCCTTAATTGCGTTCAATAAAAAATTTGGAAATTTTCGCCATAAGGGGGCGCCATAAATTAGGAAATTTTATATCTCCTAATTGGCCAGAGGAATTTTCTTAAAACTCACGGTAAACCATCAAGGGGCATACACGAGTCTATAGAAAAAATATGGCCAAGAAATATTAATGTTTAAGGGACTTTTTAATAAAATTAGATTTTTTTTTTCCGTCAAAGAAAAAAGGCGGGAATGTTAGCATGTCCATTGACATTACATTGTGCAATTAGCTCCGGCGGCCATTTTGTCAAGGCTGACAATCTGCTTTTGCTCATAACTCGCCAACCAAACATCGCACATTAAAAAACTTGACATCCACTTGTTCTGTGAATTGAGCTGCATCGTTCCACCGTGGCAGTTTGGCGAAATTCATCCGTAAACAGCGATACCTATACAACTCCCGCACCGAACATCCCACGGTCAAAAACTTTACATCCGCAGATTCTGCGGAGTGAGCGGCCGGCGCGGCGGTTGACGACGAGTTGCGTCGGAGGCTTGGCCCCCGGTCAAAACTGCTTGCAGTTCTAGTTATTATTATTATACTTCGCCGCATAAAACTGTGTCCACAGCCCAAACCGTAAAGGGTTGGGACATGCCACTTGCATGACTAGTTCAGACCCCCGGCCTCTCGGCCTACAAAAAAATTCAGACATGCCGGCCACTAGGTGGCGCTACACCAAAGAAAACGCGTTTGGGGCTATAACTCCCACACCGAACGTCCCACCGTCAAAAACTTTATATCCACAGATGCACTGGAGTCAGCTGCATCATTTGGCATAGGCCACGCCCATTTGCGATATTATAGATTTTTCGCAAAATCGCGAAAACTGCAAAACATATTTTTCGCTACTCCTCCCACAATTTTTGGACAATTGACACCAGACTTTGCACAGAACATCTACCGACCCACACGGAAAGAAATCATTCGAAAGAATTGTGATCCGACCATGGATAACGAAACGGTAGCGTTTTAAATATTTGTTGATTAGCTACGTTTTACGAAAAAATTCATAAATCCAAAATCATAAGTCGGATCAAGTCCAAATTTTAGACATATGTTGGGGCTACCCTTAATTGCGTTCAATAAAAAAATTGGACATTTTCGCCATAAGGGGGCGCCATAAATTAGGAAATTTCATATCTCCTAATTGGCCAGAGGAAATTTCTTAAAACTCACGGGAAACCATCAAGGGGCATACACGACTCTATAGAAAAAATATGGCCAACAAATATTAATGTGTAAGGGACTTTTTAATAAAATTAGGTATTTTTTTTTTCCGTCAAAGAAAAAAGGCGGGAATGTTAGCATGTCCATTGACATTACATTGTGCAATTAGCTCCGGCGGCCATTTTGTCAAGGCTGACAATCTACTTTTGCTCATAACTCGCCAACCACACATCGCACATTAAAAAACTTGACATGCACTTGTTCTGTGAATTGAGCTGCATCGTTCCACCGTGGCAGTTTCGCAAAATTCATCCATAAACAGCGATACCTATACAACTCCCGCACCGAACATCCCACGGTCAAAAACTTTACATCCACAGGTTCTGTGGAGTGAGCGGCAGGCACGGCGCTTGACGACGAGTTGCGTCGGAGGCTTGGCCCCCGGTAAAAACTGCTTGCAGTTCTAGTTATTATTAGGGGGCCAAGCCCGAGCAGGAGCTGGGACCGCGTTTTGCACAGCAACGCGGTTCCCAAGCCCTGCGGGGCAGGGAACCCTATTGTTTTAGTAAGGATTATTATTTGTAGTCACCTAAAACTGTGTCCACAGGCCAAACCGTAAAGGGTGCAGACATGCCAATTGCATGACTAGATCCAGGTCCGGGCCGTGTACGCATACAAAACTATTCAGACATGCCGGCCACTAGGTGGCGCTACACCAAAGAAAACGCGTTTGGGGCCATAACTCCCACACCGAAACTCCCACAGTCAAAAACTTTATATCCACATATTCACTGGAGTCAGCTGCATCTTTTGGCATAGGCCACGCCCATTTGCGATATTATAGATTTTTCGCAAAATCGCGAAAACTGAAAAACATATTTTTCGCTACTCCTCCCACAATTTTTGGACAATTGACACCAAAGTTTGCACAGCACATCTACCGACCCACACGGAAAGAAATCATGCTAATGCATTTTGATCCGACCATGGATAGAGAAACGGTAGCGTTTTAAATATTTGTTGATTAGCTACGTTTTACGTAGAAATTCATAAATCCAAAATCATAAGTCGGATCAAGTTCAAATTTTAGACATATGTTGGGGCTACCCTTAATTACGTTCAAAAAAAAAATTGGAAATTTTCGCCATAAGGGGGCGCCATAAACTAGGGAATTTTATATCTCCTAATTGGCCAAAGGAATTTTCTTAAAACTCACGGGAAACCATCAACGGGCGTACCCGAGTCTATATGAAAAATATGGCCAAGAAATAGTAATGTTTACGGGACTTTTTAATAAAATTAGATTTTTTCTTTTCCGTCAAAGAAAAAAGGCGGGAATGTTAGCATGTCCATTGACATTACATTGTGCAATTAGCTCCGGCGGCCATTTTGTCAAGGCTGACAATCTACTTTTGCTCATAACTCGCCAACCACACATCGCACATTAAAAAACTTGACATCCACTTGTTCTGTGAATTGAGCTGCATCGTTCCACCGTGGCAGTTTTGCCAAATTCATCCATAAACAGCGATACCTATACAACTCCCACACCGAACATCCCACGGTCAAAAACTTTACATCCACGGATTCCGCAAAGTGAGCGGCCGGCGCGGCGGTTGACGACGAGTTGCGTCGGAGGCTTGGCCCCCGGTAAAAACTGCTTGCAGTTCTAGTTATTATTATTATTTGTACCTCCCTAAAACTGCGTGCACAGCCCAAACCGTAAAGGGCGCAGACATGCCAATTGCATGACTAGATCCAGGTCCGTCCGGACTACGCATACGACAAAAATTCAGACATGCCGGCCACTAGGTGGCGCTACAACGAAGGAAAACGCGTTTGGGGTCATAACTCCCACACCGAACGTCCCACAGTCAAAAACTTTATATCCACAGATGCACTGGAGTCAGTTGCATCATTTGGCATAGGCCACGCCCATTTGCGATATTATAGATTTTTCGCAAAATCGCGAAAACTGCAAAACATATTTTTCGCTACTCCTCCCATATTTTTTGGACAATTGACACCAAACTTTGCACAGAACATCTACCGACCCACACGGAAAAAAATCACTTAAAAGAATTTTGATCCGACCATCGATAACGAAACGGTAGCGTTTTAAATATTTGTTGATTAGCTACGTTTTACGAAAAAATTCATAAATCCAAAATCATAAGTCGGATCAAGTCCAAATTTTAGACATATGTTGGGGCTACCCTTAATTGCGTTCAATAAAAAATTTGGAGAATTTTGCCATAAGGGGGCGCCATAAATTAGGAAATTTTATATCTCCTAATTGGCCAGAGGAATTTTCTTAAAACTCACGGGAAACCATCAAGGGGCATACCCAAGTCTATATGAAAAATATGGCCAAGAAATAGTAATGTTTAAGGGACTTTTTAATAAAATTATATATTTTTTTTTCCGTCAAAGAAAAAAGGCGGGAATGTTAGCATGTCCATTGACATTACATTGTGCAATTAGCTCCGGCGGCCATTTTGTCAAGGCTGACAATCTACTTTTGCTCATAACTCGCCAACCACACATCGCACATTAAAAAACTTGACATGCACTTGTTCTGTGAATTGAGCTGCATCGTTCCACCGTGGCAGTTTCGCAAAATTCATCCATAAACAGCGATACCTATACAACTCCCGCACCGAACATCCCACGGTCAAAAACTTTACATCCACAGGTTCCGCGGAGTGAGCGGCAGGCACGGCGCTTGACGACGAGTTGCGTCGGAGGCTTGGCCCCCGGTAAAAACTGCTTGCAGTTCTAGTTCTTTTTATTTGTCTCGGAAAAACGGTGTAAAACTGGTGCTGCAGCCCAAACCGTAACGGGTTGGGACATGCCACTAGCATCATTAGTTCAGACCCCCGGCCTCTCAGCTGACAAAAAAAATCAGACACGCCGGCCACTAGGTGGCGCTACAACAAACCCAAACGCGTTTGGGGTCATAACTCCCACACCGAACGTCCCACAGTCAAAAACTTTATATCCACAGATGCACTGGAGTCAGCTGCATCATTTGGCATAGGCCACGCCCATTTGCGATATTATAGATTTTTCGCAAAATCGTGAAAACTGCAAAACATATTTTTCGCTACTCCTCCCACAATTTCTGGACAATTGACACCAAACTTTGCACAGAACATCTACCGACCCACACGGAAATAAATTATCACACAGAATTTTGATCCGACCATCGATAACGAAACGGTAGCGCTTTGAATATTTGTTGATTAGCTACGTTTTACGTAGAAATTCATAAATCCAAAATCATAAGTCGGATCAAGTCCAAATTTTAGACATATGTTGGGGCTACCCTTAATTGCGTTCAATAAAAAAATCGGAAATTTTCGCCATAAGGGGGCGCCATAAATTAGGAAATTTCATATCTCCTAATTGGCCAGAGGAAATTTCTTAAAACTCACGGGAAAGCATCAAGGGGCATACACGACTCTATATAAAAAATATGGCCAACAAATATTAATGTGTAAGGGACTTTTTAATAAAATTAGATATTTTTTTTTTCCGTCAAAGAAAAAAGGCGGGAATGTTAGCATGTCCATTGACATTACATTGTGCAATTAGCTCCGGCGGCCATTTTGTCAAGGCTGACAATCTGCTTTTGCTCATAACTCGCCAACCACACATCGCACATTAAAAAACTTGACATGCACTTGTTCTGTGAATTG
Organism: Ammodytes marinus; assembly: GCF_949987685.1. Lineage (NCBI taxonomy): Eukaryota > Metazoa > Chordata > Actinopteri > Uranoscopiformes > Ammodytidae > Ammodytes > Ammodytes marinus. The sequence goes on along the minus strand of NC_137223.1, from coordinate 7,910,578 downwards.
AGCTGCATCGTTCCACCGTGGCAGTTTCGCAAAATTCATCCATAAACAGCGATACCTATACAACTCCCGCACCGAACATCCCACGGTCAAAAACTTTACATCCGCAGATTCTGCGGAGTGAGCGGCCGGCGCGGCGGTTGACGACGAGTTGCGTCGGAGGCTTGGCCCCCGGTAAAAACTGCTTGCAGTTCTAGTTATTATTATTATACTTACCTCCCTAAAACTGCGTGCACAGCCCAAACCGTAAAGGGTGCAGACATGCCAATTGCATGACTAGATCCAGGTCCGTCCGGACAACGCATACGACAAAAATTCAGACATGCCGGCCACTAGGTGGCGCTACAACGAAGGAAAACGCGTTTGGGGTCATAACTCCCACACCGAACGTCCCACAGTCAAAAACTTTATATCCACATATGCACTGGAGTCAGCTGCATCATTTGGCATAGGCCACGCCCATTTGCGATATTATAGATTTTTCGCAAAATCGCGAAAACTGAAAAACATATTTTTCGCTACTCCTCCCACAATTTTTGGACAATTGACACCAAAGTTTGCACAGAACATCTACCGACCCATACGGAAAATAATTTTTTGAAAGAATCTGGGTACGACCATCGATAACGAAACGATAGCGCTTTGAATATTTGTTGATTAGCTACGTTTTACGTAGAAATTCATAAATCCAAAATCATAAGTCGGATCAAGTCCAAACTTTAGACATATGTTGGGGCTACCCTTAATTGCGTTCAATAAAAAATTTGGAGAATTTCGCCACAAGGGGGCGCCATAAATTAGGAAATTTTATATCTCCTAATTGGCCAGAGGAATTTTCTTAAAACTCACGGTAAACCATCAAGGGGCATACACGAGTCTATAGAAAAAATATGGCCAAGAAATATTAATGTTTAAGGGACTTTTTAATAAAATTAGATTTTTTTTTTTTCCGTCAAAGAAAAAAGGCGGGAATGTTAGCATGTCCATTGACATTACATTGTGCAATTAGCTCCGGCGGCCATTTTGTCAAGGCTGACAATCTGCTTTTGCTCATAACTCTACAACCAAACATCGCACATTAAAAAACTTGACATCCACTTGTTCTGTGAATTGAGCTGCATCGTTCCACCGTGGCAGTTTCGCGAAATTCATCCATAAACAGCGATACCTATAAAACTCCCACACCGAACATCCCACAGTCAAAAACTTTACATCCACAGATTCTGCAAAGTGAGCGGCCGGCGCGGCGGTTGACGACGAGTCGCGTCGGAGGCTTGGCCCCCGGTCAAAACTGCTTGCAGTTCTAGTTAGGGGGCCAAGCCCGAGCAGGAGCTGGGACCGCGTTTTGCACAGCAACGCGGTTCCCAAGCCCTGCGGGGCAGGGAACCCTATTGTTTTTGTGGCGATTATTATTATTATTATTATTATTATACTTACCTCCCTAAAACTGCGTGCACAGCCCAAACCGTAAAGGGTGCAGACATGCCAATTGCATGACTAGATCCAGGTCCGTCCGGACTACGCATACGACAAAAATTCAGACATGCCGGCCACTAGGTGGCGCTACAACGAAGGAAAACGCTTTTTGGGTCATAACTCCCACACCGAACCTCCCACAGTCAAAAACTTTATATCCACAGATGCACTGGAGTCAGCTGCATCATTTGGCATAGGCCACGCCCATTTGCGATATTATAGATTTTTCGCAAAATCGCGAAAACTGCAAAACTGACTTTTCGCTACTCCTCCCACAATTTTTGGACAATTGACACCAACGTTTGCACAGAACATCTACCGACCCACACGGAAAAGATTTTTTCAAAAGCATTTTGATCCGACCATCGATAACGAAACGGTAGCGTTTTAAATATTTGTTGATTAGCTACGTTTTACGAAAAAATTCATAAATCCAAAATCATAAGTCGGATCAAGTCCAAATTTTAGACATATGTTGGGGCTACCCTTAATTGCGTTCAATAAAAAATTTGGAGAATTTTGCCATAAGGGGGCGCCATAAATTAGGAAATTTTATATCTCCTAATTGGCCAGAGGAATTTTCTTAAAACTCTCGGGAAACCATCAAGGGGCATACCCAAGTCTATATGAAAAATATGGCCAAGAAATAGTAATGTTTAAGGGACTTTTTAATAAAATTAGATTTTTTTTTTTCCGTCAAAGAAAAAAGGCGGGAATGTTAGCATGTCCATTGACATTACATTGTGCAATTAGCTCCGGCGGCCATTTTGTCAAGGCTGACAATCTGCTTTTGCTCATAACTCGCCAACCACACATCGCACATTAAAAAACTTGACATCCACTTGTTCTGTGAATTGAGCTGCATCGTTCCACCGTGGCAGTTTCGCGAAATTCATCCATAAACAGCGATACCTATTGACGACGAGTTGCGTCGGAGGCTTGGCCCCCGGTCAAAACTGCTTGCAGTTCTAGTTAGGGGGCCAAGCCCGAGCAGGAGCTGGGACCGCGTTTTGCACAGCAACGCGGTTCCCAAGCCCTGCGGGGCAGGGAACCCTATTGTTTTTGTAAGGATTATTATTATTATTATTATTTTAATTTTTCTCCGAGTAAAAGTGGTGCTGCAGCCCAAACCGTAAAGGGTTGGGACATGCCACTTGCGTGACTAGTTCAGACCCCCGGCCTCCCGGCCTACAAAAAAATTCAGACATGCCGGCCACTAGGTGGCGCTACAACGAAGGAAAACGCGTTTGGGGTCATAACTCCCACACCGAACGTGCCACAGTCAAAAACTTTATATCCACAGATGCACTGGAGTCAGCTGCATCATTTGGCATAGGCCACGCCCATTTGCGATATTATAGATTTTTCGCAAAATCGCAAAAACTGCAAAACATATTTTTCTCTATTCCTCCCACAATTTTTGGACAATTGACACCAAAGTTTGCACAGAACATCTACCGACCCACACGGAAAAGAATCATTCGAAAGAATTTTGATCCGACCATCGATAACGAAACGGTAGCGTTTTAAATATTTGTTGATTTGCTACGTTTTACGTAAAAATTCATAAATCCAAAATCATAAGTCGGATCAAGTCCAAATTTTAGACATATATTGGGGCTACCCTTAATTGCGTTCAATAAAAAAATTGGACATTTTCGCCATAAGGGGGCGCCATAAATTAGGAAATTTCATATCTCCTAATTGGCCAGAGGGAATTTCTTAAAACTCACGGGAAACCATCAAGGGGCATACACGACTCTATATAAAAAATATGACCAAGAAATATTAATGTGTAAGGGACTTTTTAATAAAATTAGATATTTTTTTTTTCCGTCAAAGAAAAAAGGCGGGAATGTTAGCATGTCCATTGACATTACATTGTGCAATTAGCTCCGGCGGCCATTTTGTCAAGGCTGACAATCTACTTTTGCTCATAACTCGCCAACCACACATCGCACATTAAAAAACTTGACATGCACTTGTTCTGTGAATTGAGCTGCATCGTTCCACCGTGGCAGTTTCGCAAAATTCATCCATAAACAGCGATACCTATACAACTCCCGCACCGAACATCCCACGGTCAAAAACTTTACATCCACAGGTTCTGTGGAGTGAGCGGCAGGCACGGCGCTTGACGACGAGTTGCGTCGGAGGCTTGGCCCCCGGTAAAAACTGCTTGCAGTTCTAGTTATTATTATTATTATTATTATTATTATTTGTACCTCCCTAAAACTGCGTGCACAGCCCAAACCGTAAAGGGTGCAGACATGCCAATTCCATGACTAGATCCAGGTCCGCCCGGACTACGCATACGACAAAAATTCAGACATGCCGGCCACTAGGTGGCGCTACAACGAAGGAAAACGCGTTTGGGGTCATAACTCCCACACCGAACGTCCCACAGTCAAAAACTTTATATCCACATATGCACTGGAGTCAGCTGCATCATTTGGCATAGGCCACGCCCATTTGCGATATTATAGATTTTTCGCAAAATCGCGAAAACTGCAAAACTGACTTTTCGCTACTCCTCCCACAATTTTTGGACAATTGACACCAACGTTTGCACAGAACATCTACCGACCCACACGGAAAAGATTTTTTTAAAAGCATTTTGATCCGACCATCGATAACGAAACGGTAGCGTTTTAAATATTTCTTGATTAGCTACGTTTTACGAAAAAATTCATAAATCCAAAATCATAAGTCGGATCAAGTCCAAATTTTAGACATATGTTGGGGCTACCCTTAATTGCGTTCAATAAAAAATTTGGAGAATTTCGCCATAAGGGGGCGCCATAAATTAGGAAATTTTATATCTACTAATTGGCCAGAGGAAATTTCTTAAAACTCACGGGAAACCATCAAGGGGCATACACGAGTCTATATAAAAAATATGGCCAAGAAATATTAATGTGTAAGGGACTTTTTAATAAAATTAGATTTTTTTTTTTCATTCAAAGAAAAAAGGCGGGAATGTTAGCATGTCCATTGACATTACATTGTGCAATTAGCTCCGGCGGCCATTTTGTCAAGGCTGACAATCTGCTTTTGCTCATAACTCGCCAACCACACATCGCACATTAAAAAACTTGACATGCACTTGTTCTGTGAATTGAGCTGCATCGTTCCACCGTGGCAGTTTCGCAAAATTCATCCATAAACAGCGATACCTATACAACTCCCGCACCGAACATCCCACGGTCAAAAACTTTACATCCACAGGTTCTGTGGAGTGAGCGGCAGGCACGGCGCTTGACGACGAGTTGCGTCGGAGGCTTGGCCCCCGGTAAAAACTGCTTGCAGTTCTAGTTATTATTATTATTATTTGTCGCCGCTAGAACTGCGTGCACAGCCCAAACCGTAAAGGGTGCAGACATGCCAATTGCATGACTAGATCCAGGTCCGTGAAATCTCAGCATACAACAAAATTCAGACATGCCGGCCACTAGGTGGCGCTACAACGAAGGAAAACGCGTTTGGGGTCATAACTCCCACACCGAACGTCCCACAGTCAAAAACTTTATATCCACAGATGCACTGGAGTCAGCTGCATCATTTGGCATAGGCCACGCCCATTTGCGATATTATAGATTTTTTGCAAAATCGCGAAAACTGAAAAACATATTTTTCGCTACTCCTCCCACAATTTTTGGACAATTGACACCAAAGTTTGCACAGAACATCTACCGACCCATACGGAAAATAATTTTTCGAAAGAATTTGGATACGACCATCGATAACGAAACGATAGCGCTTTGAATATTTGTTGATTAGCTACGTTTTACGTAGAAATTCATAAATCCAAAATCATAAGTCGGATCAAGTCCAAATTTTAGAAATATGTTGGGGCTACCCTTAATTGCGTTCAATAAAAAATTTGGAGAATTTTGCCATAAGGGGGCGCCATAAATTAGGAAATTTTATATCTCCTAATTGGCCAGAGGAATTTTCTTAAAACTCACGGGAAACCATCAAGGGGCATACACGAGTCTATATTAAAAATATGGCCAAGAAATATTAATGTTTAAGGGACTTTTTAATAAAATTAGATTTTTTTTTTTCCGTCAAAGAAAAAAGGCGGGAATGTTAGCATGTCCATTGACATTACATTGTGCAATTAGCTCCGGCGGCCATTTTGTCAAGGCTGACAATCTGCTTTTGCTCATAACTCGCCAACCACACATCGCACATTAAAAAACTTGACATCCACTTGTTCTGTGAATTGAGCTGCATCGTTCCACCGTGGCACTTTCGCGAAATTCATCCGTAAACAGCGATACCTATACAACTCCCGCACCGAACATCCCACGGTCAAAAACTTTACATCCGCAGATTCTGCGGAGTGAGCGGCCGGCGCGGCGGTTGACGACGAGTTGCGTCGGAGGCTTGGCCCCCGGTAAAAACTGCTTGCAGTTCTAGTTAGGGGGCCAAGCCCGAGCAGGAGCTGGGACCGCGTTTTGCACAGCAACGCGGTTCCCAAGCCCTGCGGGGCAGGGAACCCTATTGTTTTTGTGGCGATTATTATTATTATTATACTTCGCCGCATAAAACTGTGTCCACAGCCCAAACCGTAAAGGGTTGGGACATGCCACTTGCATGACTAGTTCAGACCCCCGGCCTCTCGGCCTACAAAAAAATTCAGACATGCCGGCCACTAGGTGGCGCTACACCAAAGAAAACGCGTTTGGGGCTATAACTCCCACACCGAACGTCCCACCGTCAAAAACTTTATATCCACAGATGCACTGGAGTCAGCTGCATCATTTGGCATAGGCCACGCCCATTTGCGATATTATAGATTTTTCGCAAAATCGCGAAAACTGAAAAACTGACTTTTCGCTACTCCTCCCACAATTTTTGGACAATTGACACCAGACTTTGCACAGAACATCTACCGACCCACACGGAAAGAAATCATTCGAAAGAATTGTGATCCGACCATCGATAACGAAACGGTAGCGTTTTAAATATTTGTTGATTAGCTACGTTTGACGAAAAAATTCATAAATCCAAAATCATAAGTCGGATCAAGTCCAAATTTTAGACATATGTTGGGGCTACCCTTAATTGCGTTCAATAAAAAAATTGGACATTTTTGCCATAAGGGGGCGCCATAAATTATGAAATTTCATATCTCCTAATTGGCCAGAGGAAATTTCTTAAAACTCACGGGAAACCATCAAGGGGCATACCCGAGTCTATATGAAAAATATGGCCAAGAAATAGTAATGTTTAAGGGACTTTTTAATAAAATTAGATATTTTTTTTTTCCGTCAAAGAAAAAAGGCGGGAATGTTAGCATGTCCATTGACATTACATTGTGCAATTAGCTCCGGCGGCCATTTTGTCAAGGCTGATAATCTACTTTTGCTCATAACTCGCCAACCACACATCGCACATTAAAAAACTTGACATGCACTTGTTCTGTGAATTGAGCTGCATCGTTCCACCGTGGCAGTTTCGCAAAATTCATCCATAAACAGCGATACCTATACAACTCCCGCACCGAACATCCCACGGTCAAAAACTTTACATCCACAGGTTCTGTGGAGTGAGCGGCAGGCACGGCGCTTGACGACGAGTTGCGTCGGAGGCTTGGCCCCCGGTAAAAACTGCTTGCAGTTCTAGTTATTATTATACTTCGCCGCATAAAACTGTGTCCACAGCCCAAACCGTAAAGGGTTGGGACATGCCACTTGCATGACTAGTTCAGACCCCCGGCCTCTCGGCCTACAAAAAAATTCAAACATGCCGGCCACTAGGTGGCGCTACAACAAAGGCAAACGCGTTTGGGGTCATAACTCCCACACTGAACACCCCACAGTCAAAAACTTTATATCCACAGATGCACTGGAGTCAGCTGCATCATTTGGCATAGGCCACGCCCATTTGCGATATTATAGATTTTTCGCAAAATCGCGAAAACTGCAAAACTGACTTTTCGCTACTCCTCCCACAATTTTTGGACAATTGACACCAGACTTTGCACAGAACATCTACCGACCCACACGGAAAGAAATCATTCGAAAGAATTGTGATCCGACCATGGATAACAAAACGGTAGCGTTTTAAATATTTGTTGATTAGCTACGTTTGACGAAAAAATTCATAAATCCAAAATCATAAGTCGGATCAAGTCCAAATTTTAGACATATGTTGGGGCTACCCTTAATTGCGTTCAATAAAAAAATTGGACATTTTCGCCATAAGGGTGCGCCATAAATTAGGAAATTTCATATCTCCTAATTGGCCAGAGGACATTTCTTAAAACTCACGGGAAAGCATCAAGGGGCATACACGAGTCTATATAAAAAATATGGCCAAGAAATATTAATGTGTAAGGGACTTTTTAATAAAATTAGATATTTTTTTTTTCCGTCAAAGAAAAAAGGCGGGAATGTTAGCATGTCCATTGACATTACATTGTGCAATTAGCTCCGGCGGCCATTTTGTCAAGGCTGACAATCTGCTTTTGCTCATAACTCGCCAACCACACATCGCACATTAAAAAACTTGACATCCACTTGTTCTGTGAATTGAGCTGCATCGTTCCACCGTGGCAGTTTCACGAAATTCATCCGTAAACAGCGATACCTATACAACTCCCGCACCGAACATCCCACGGTCAAAAACTTTACATCCGCAGATTCTGCGGAGTGAGCGGCCGGCGCGGCGGTTGACGACGAGTTGCGTCGGAGGCTTGGCCCCCGGTCAAAACTGCTTGCAGTTCTAGTTATTATTATTATTATACTTACCTCCCTAAAACTGCGTGCACAGCCCAAACCGTAAAGGGTGCAGACATGCCAATTGCATGACTAGATCCAGGTCCGCCCGGACTACGCATACGACAAAAATTCAGACATGCCGGCCACTAGGTGGCGCTACAACAAAGGAAAACGCGTTTGGGGTCATAACTCCCACACCGAACGTCCCACAGTCAAAAACTTTATATCCACAGATGCACTGGAGTCAGCTGCATCATTTGGCATAGGCCACGCCCATTTGCGATATTATAGATTTTTCGCAAAATCGCGAAAACTGCAAAACTGACTTTTCGCTACTCCTCCCACAATTTTTGGACAATTGACACCAACGTTTGCACAGAACATCTACCGACCCACACGGAAAAGATTTTTTCAAAAGCATTTTGATCCGACCATCGATAACGAAACGGTAGCGTTTTAAATATTTGTTGATTAGCTACGTTTTACGAAAAAATTCATAAATCCAAAATCATAAGTCGGATCAAGTCCAAATTTTAGACATATGTTGGGGCTACCCTTAATTGCGTTCAATAAAAGATTTGGAAATTTTCGCCATAAGGGGGCGCCATAAATTATGAAATTTCATATCTCCTAATTGGCCAGAGGAAATTTCTTGAAACTCACGGGAAACCATCAAGGGGCATACACGAGTCTATATAAAAAATATGGCCAAGAAATATTAATGTGTAAGGGACTTTTTAATAAAATTAGATATTTTTTTTTTCCATCAAAGAAAAAAGGCGGGAATGTTAGCATGTCCATTGACATTACATTGTGCAATTAGCTCCGGCGGCCATTTTGTCAAGGCTGACAATCTGCTTTTGCTCATAACTCGCCAACCACACATCGCACATTAAAAAACTTGACATCCACTTGTTCTGTGAATTGAGCTGCATCGTTCCACCGTGGCAGTTTTGCCAAATTCATCCATAAACAGCGACACCTATACAACTCCCGCACCGAACATCCCACGGTCAAAAACTTGACATCCACTTGTTCTGTGAATTGAGCTGCATCGTTCCACCGTGGCAGTTTTGCCAAATTCATCCATAAACAGCGATACCTATACAACTCCCGCACCGAACATCCCACGGTCAAAAACTTTACATCCACGGATTCCGCGAAGTGAGCGGCCGGCGCGGCGGTTGACGACGAGTTGCGTCGGAGGCTTGGCCCCCGGTAAAAACTGCTTGCAGTTCTAGTTAGGGGGCCAAGCCCGAGCAGGAGCTGGGACCGCGTTTTGCACAGCAACGCGGTTCCCAAGCCCTGCGGGGCAGGGAACCCTATTGTTTTTGTGGCGATTATTATTATTAGGGGGCCAAGCCCGAGCAGGAGCTGGGACCGCGTTTTGCACAGCAACGCGGTTCCCAAGCCCTGCGGGGCAGGGAACCCTATTGTTTTTGTGGCGATTATTAGGGGGCCAAGCCCGAGCAGGAGCTGGGACCGCGTTTTGCACAGCAACGCGGTTCCCAAGCCCTGCGGGGCAGGGAACCCTATTGTTTTTGTGGCGATTATTATTATTATTATTATTATTATTATTATTCTTATTTGTCGCCGCTAGAACTGCGTGCACAGCCCAAACCGTAAAGGGTGCAGACATGCCAATTGCATGACTAGATCCAGGTCCATGAATTTTCAGCATACAAAAAAATTCAGACATGCCGGCCACTAGGTGGCGCTACAACAAAGGAAAACGCGTTTGGGGTCATAACTCCCACACCGAACGTCCCACCGTCAAAAACTTTATATCCACAGATGCACTGGAGTCAGCTGCATCATTTGGCATAGGCCACGCCCATTTGCGATATTATAGATTTTTTGCAAAATCGCGAAAACTGCAAAACATATTTTTCGCTACTCCTCCCACAATTTTTGGACAATTGACACCAAAGTTTGCACAGAACATCTACCGACCCACACGGAAAAAAAAATTGTAAAAGAATTTTGATCGGAACATGGATAACGAAACAATAGCGTTTTAAATATTTGTTGATTAGCTACGTTTTACGAAAAAATTCATAAATCCAAAATCATAAGTCGGATCAAGTCCAAATTTTAGACATATGTTGGGGCTACCCTTAATTGCATTCAATAAAAAATTTGGAGAATTTCGCCATAAGGGGGCGCCATAAATTAGGAAATTTTATATCTCCTAATTGGCCAGAGGAAATTTCTTAAAACTCACGGGAAACCATCAAGGGGCATACACGAGTCTATATAAAAAATATGGCCAAGAAATATTAATGTGTAAGGGACTTTTTAATAAAATTAGATATTTTTTTTTTCCGTCAAAGAAAAAAGGCGGGAATGTTAGCATGTCCATTGACATTACATTGTGCAATTAGCTCCGGCGGCCATTTTGTCAAGGCTGACAATCTGCTTTTGCTCATAACTCGCCAACCACACATCGCACATTAAAAAACTTGACATCCACTTGTTCTGTGAATTGAGCTGCATCGTTCCACCGTGGCACTTTCGCGAAATTCATCCGTAAACAGCGATACCTATACAACTCCCGCACCGAACATCCCACGGTCAAAAACTTTACATCCGCAGATTCCGCGGAGTGAGCGGCCGGCGCGGCGGTTGACGACGAGTTGCGTCGGAGGCTTGGCCCCCGGTAAAAACTGCTTGCAGTTCTAGTTAGGGGGCCAAGCCCGAGCAGGAGCTGGGACCGCGTTTTGCACAGCAACGCGGTTCCCAAGCCCTGCGGGGCAGGGAACCCTATTGTTTTTGTAAGGATTATTATTATTCTTATTTGTCGCCGCTAGAACTGCGTCCACAGCCCAAACCGTAAAGGGTGCAGACATGCCAATTGCATGACTAGATCCAGGTCCGTGAAATCTCAGCATACAACAAAATTCAGACATGCCGGCCACTAGGTGGCGCTACAACGAAAGAAAACGCGTTTGGGGTCATAACTCCCACACCGAACGTCCCACAGTCAAAAACTTTATATCCACAGATGCACTGGAGTCAGCTGCATCATTTGGCATAGGCCACGCCCATTTGCGATATTATAGATTTTTCGCAAAATCGCGAAAACTGCAAAACTGACTTTTCGCTACTCCTCCCACAATTTTTGGACAATCGACACCAAAGTTTGCACAGAACATCTACCGACCCACACGGAAAGAAATCTTGCTAAAGCATTTTGATCCGACCATGGATAACGAAACGGTAGTGTTTTAAATATTTGTTGATTAGCTACGTTTTCCGAAAAAATTCATAAATCCAAAATCATAAGTCGGATCAAGTCCAAATTTTAGACATATGTTGGGGCTACCCTTAATTGCGTTCAATAAAAAATTTGGAGAATTTTGCCATAAGGGGGCGCCATAAATTAGGAAATTTTATATCTCCTAATTGGCCAGAGGAATTTTCTTAAAACTCACGGGAAACCATCAAGGGGCATACCCAAGTCTATATGAAAAATATTTCCAAGAAATAGTAATGTTTAAGGGACTTTTTAATAAAATTAGATTTTTTTTTTCCGTCAAAGAAAAAAGGCGGGAATGTTAGCATGTCCATTGACATTACATTGTGCAATTAGCTCCGGCGGCCATTTTGTCAAGGCTGACAATCTGCTTTTGCTCATAACTCGCCAACCACACATCGCACATTAAAAAACTTGACATCCACTTGTTCTGTGAATTGAGCTGCATCGTTCCACCGTGGCACTTTCGCGAAATTCATCCGTAAACAGCGATACCTATACAACTCCCGCACCGAACATCCCACGGTCAAAAACTTTACATCCGCAGATTCTGCGGAGTGAGCGGCCGGCGCGGCGGTTGACGACGAGTCGCGTCGGAGGCTTGGCCCCCGGTAAAAACTGCTTGCAGTTCTAGTTAGGGGGCCAAGCCCGAGCAGGAGCTGGGACCGCGTTTTGCACAGCAACGCGGTTCCCAAGCCCTGCGGGGCAGGGAACCCTATTGTTTTTGTGGCGATTATTATTATTATTATTATTATTATTATTATTATTATTTGTACCTCCCTAAAACTGCGTGCACAGCCCAAACCGTAAAGGGTGCAGACATGCCAATTGCATGACTAGATCCAGGTCCGTCCGGACTACGCATATGACAAAAATTCAGACATGCCGGCCACTAGGTGGCGCTACAACGAAGGAAAACGCGTTTGGGGTCATAACTCCCACACCGAACGTCCCACAGTCAAAAACTTTATATCCACATATGCACTGGAGTCATCTGCATCATTTGGCATAGGCCACGCCCATTTGCGATATTATACATTTTTCGCAAAATCGCGAAAACTGCAAAACATATTTTTCGCTACTCCTCCCATATTTCTTGGACAATTGACACCAAACTTTGCACAGAGCATCTACCGACCCACACGGAAAAGATTTTTTTGAAAGAATTTTGATCCGACCATGGATAGAGAAACGGTAGCGTTTTAAATATTTGTTGATTAGCTACGTTTTACGAAAAAATTAATAAATCCAAAATCATAAGTCGGATCAAGTCCAAATTTTAGACATATGTTGGGGCTACCCTTAATTGCGTTCAATAAAAAATTTGGAGAATTTCGACATAAGGGGGCGCCATAAATTAGGAAATTTTATATCTCCTAATTGGCCAAAGGAATTTTCTTAAAACTCACGGGAAACCATCAAGGGGCATACCCGAGTCTATATAAAAAATATGGCCAAGAAATAGTAATGTTTAAGGTACTTTTTAATAAAATTTTTAAAAAAAAATTCCGTCAAAGAAAAAAGGCGGGAATGTTAGCATGTCCATTGACATTACATTGTGCAATTAGCTCCGGCAGCCATTTTAATCTGCTTTTGCTCATAACTCTCCAACCAAACATCGCACATTAAAAAACTTGACATCCACTTGTTCTGTGAATTGAGCTGCATCGTTCCACCGTGGCAGTTTCGCGAAATTCATCCGTAAACAGCGATACCTATACAACTCCCACACCGAACATCCCACGGTCAAAAACTTTACATCCACAGATTCCGTGAAGTGAGCGGCCGGCGCGGCGGTTGACGACGAGTTGCGTCGGAGGCTTGGCCCCCGGTAAAAACTGCTTGCAGTTCTAGTTATTATTATTATTATTTGTAGTCATCTAAAACTGCGTGCACAGCCCAAACCGTAAAGGGCGCAGACATGCCAATTGCATGACTAGATCCAGGTCCGGGCCGTGTACGCATACAAAAAAATTCAGACATGCCGGCCACTAGGTGGCGCTACAACAAAGCAAAACGCGTTTGGGGTCATAACTCCCACACCGAGCGTCCCACAGTCAAAAACTTTATATCCACAGATGCACTGGAGTCAGCTGCATCATTTGGCATAGGCCACGCCCATTTGCGATATTATAGATTTTTCGCAAAATCGCGAAAACTGCAAAACATATTTTTCGCTACTCCTCCCACAATTTTTGGACAATTGACACCAAAATTTGCACAGAACATCTGCCGACCCACACGGAAAGAAATCATGTAAAAGAATTTTGATCCGACTATCGATAACGAAACGGTAGCGTTTTAAATATTTGTTGATTAGCTACGTTTTACGTAGAAATTCATAAATTGAAAATCATAAGTCGGATCAAGTCCAAATTTTAGAAATATGTTGGTGCTACCCTTATTTGCGTTCAATAAAAAAATTGGAGAATTTTGCCATAAGGGGGCGCCATAAATTAAGAAATTGCATATCTCCTAATTGGCCAGAGGAATTTTCTTAAAACTCACAGGAAACCATCAAGGGGCATACCCAAGTCTATATAAAAAATATGGCCAAGAAATAGTAATGTTTAAGGGACTTTTTAATAAAATTAGATTTTTTTTTTTCCGTCAAAGAAAAAAGGCGGGAATGTTAGCATGTCCATTGACATTACATTGTGCAATTAGCTCCGGCGGCCATTTTGTCAAGGCTGACAATCTGCTTTTGCTCATAACTCGCCAACCACACATCGCACATTAAAAAACTTGACATGCACTTGTTCTGTGAATTGAGCTGCATCGTTCCACCGTGGCACTTTCGCGAAATTCATCCGTAAACAGCGATACCTATACAACTCCCGCACCGAACATCCCACGGTCAAAAACTTTACATCCGCAGATTCTGCGGAGTGAGCGGCCGGCGCGGCGGTTGACGACGAGTTGCGTCGGAGGCTTGGCCCCCGGTAAAAACTGCTTGCAGTTCTAGTTCTTATTATTCTTCTCCACATAAAAGTGGTGCTGCAGCCCAAACCGTAAAGGGTTGGGACATGCCACTTGCAGGGCTCATCCAAGTCCGTACCCCGTACGCAGACAAAAAAATTCAAACATCCCGGCCACTAGGTGGCGCTACAACAAAGGAAAAGGCGTTTTGGGCTATAACTTCCGCACCGAAAGTCCGACAGTCAAAAACTTTATATCCACAGATGCCCACAAGTCAGCTGCATCTTTTGAGATAGGCCACGCCCATTTGCGATAGGATAGATCTTTTTCTACGTCGCAAAAACTGTTTCAGTCACCAAAACATACTCCTCCTACAGTTTTCGCCCGATTTGGACGAAACCAAAAGCATTACGCTCTCCTGACTCCCACGAGCAAAAGTGGGTCAAATAGTTTTTCTACAACCATCGGAAGACCAAACAGTAGCGCTTGAAAGATTCGCAAAAATTCCTTAAAAAAAAAAAAAAAGGGGATTTTCTTGAAACTGAAGGGAAACTATCATGGGGCATACCTGAGCCTATGGAAAAAATATGGGCTAGAAATTTCTATGTGGGCCGGACTTATTAAAAAAAAGAGTTTTTAAATTTTTTGGCCTGTTTTCGCCATTTCCTAAGTCTTTAGGCGGGAAAATGGGAAAATTCAAAAAAGTGTCTTTACAATGGAGAGGATGACAATTTGATTTTGCTATAACTCTCCAACCGAACATCGCACATTCAAAAACTTGACATCCACTTGTTTGGTACAGTGAGCTGCATCTTTATATCTAACGTAGTTTTGCGAATGTCATCCATAGGGGGCGCCAAAACCACAAAAAGCAAAGAAAACGCGTTTCGGGCTATAACTCCCACACCGAACATCCCACATTCAAAAACTTTACATCCCCGGATTCCGTGAAGCGAGGGGCCGGCGCCGCGGACGACGACGCCCGATCCCGAGTCGCGTGGGAGGCTTGGCCCCCGTTCACAACTGCTCGCAGTTCTAGTTAGGGGGCCAAGCCCGAGCAGGAGCTGGGACCGCGTTTTGCACAGCAACGCGGTTCCCAAGCCCTGCGGGGCAGGGAACCCTATTGTTTTTGTAAGGATTATTATTAGGGGGCCAAGCCCGAGTAGGGCTGGGACCGCGTTTTGCAGAGCAACGCGGTTCCCAAGCCCTGCGGGGCAGGGAACCCTATTGTTCTTGTAGGGATTATTAGGGGGCCAAGCCCGAGTAGGGCTGGGACCGCGTTTTGCAGAGCAACGCGGTTCCCAAGCCCTGCGGGGCAGGGAACCCTATTGTTTTTGTTGGGCCTTTTATTATTCTTATTCTTCTCCACATAAAAGTGGTGCTGCAGCCCAAACCGTAAAGGTTTGGGACATGCCACTTGCATGGCTTATCCAGGTCCGTACCCCGTACGCAGACAAAAAAATTCAGATATCCCGGCCACTAGGTGGCGCTACAACAAAGGAAAATGCGTTTTGGGCTATAACTCCCACACCGAAGGTCCGACAGTCAAAAACTTTATATCCACAGATGCCCACAAGTCAGCTGCATCTTTTGAGATAGGCCACGCCCATTTGCGTATATATACATTTTTCGCTACATCGCAAAAACTGTGTCAGTCACCAAAACATACTCCTCCTACAGTTTTCGGCCGATTTGGACGAAACCAAAAGCATTATGCTCTACCGACTCCCACGAGCAAAAGTGGGTCAATTAGTTTTTCTACGACCATCGGAAGACCAAACGGTAGCGCTTTAAAAATTTGCGAAAATCTGTAAAAAAAAAAAAAAAAAGGGATTTTCTTGAAACTCAAGGGAGACTATCATGGGGCATACCTGAGCCTATGGCCAAAATATGGGCAAGAAATTCCTTTGTGGGCCGGACTTATTAAAAAAAAGAGTTTTTCAATTTTTTTGCCTGTTTTCGCCATTTCCTAAGTCTTTCGGCGGGAAAATGGGAAAATTCAAAAAAGTGTCTTTACAATGGAGAGGTTGACAATTTGATTTTGCTATAACTCCCCAACCGAACATCGCACATTCAAAAACTTGACATCCACTTGTTTGGTACATTGAGCTGCATATTTCTATCTAACGTAGTTTTGCGAATGTCATCCATAGGGGGCGCCAAAAACACAAAAAGCAAATAAAACGCGTTTGGGGCTAGAACTCCCACACCGAACATCCCACATTCAAAAACTTTACATCCCCGGATTCCGTGAAGCGAGGGGCCGGCGCCGCGGACGACGACGCCCGTTCCCGAGTCGCGTGGGAGGCTTGGCCCCCGTTCACAACTGCTCGCAGTTCTAGTTATTATTATTATTATTTTTCTCCGCGTAAAAGTGGTGCTGCAGCCCAAACCGTAAAGGTTTGGGACATGCCACTTCCAGGACATATCCACGTCCGTACCCCGTACGCAGACAAAAAAATTCAGACATCCCAGCCACTAGGTGGCGCTACAACAAAGGAAAAGGCGTTTTGGGCTATAACTTCCGCACCGAAAGTCTGACAGTCAAAAACTTTATATCCACAGATGCCCACAAGTCAGCTGCATCTTTTGAGATAGGCCACGCCCATTTGCGTATATATACATTTATTGCTACATCGCAAAAACTGTGTCAGTCACCAAAACATACTCCTCCTACAGTTTTCTCACGATTTGGACGAAACCAAAAGCATTATGCTCTCCCGACTCCCACGAGCAAAGGAAGGTCAAATGATTTTTCTACGACCATCGGAAGACCAAACGGTAGCGCTTTAAAGATTCGCGAAAATTCCTTTAAAAAAAAAGGGGGGGGGGATTTTCTTGAAACTGAAGGGAGACTATCATGGGGCATACCTGAGCCTATGGAAAAAATATGGGCAAGAAATTCCTTTGTGGGCCGGACTTATTAAAAAAAAGAGTTTTTCAATTTTTTTGCCTGTTTTCGCCATTTCCTAAGTCTTTCGGCGGGAAAATGGGAAAATTCAAAAAAGTGTCTTTACAATGGAGAGGTTGACAATTTGATTTTGCTATAACTCCCCAACCGAACATCGCACATTCAAAAACTTGACATCCACTTGTTTGGTACATTGAGCTGCATCTTTCTATCTAACGTAGTTTTGCGAATGTCATCCATAGGGGGCGCCAAAACCACAAAAAGCAAAGGAAACGCGTTTGGGGCTATAACTTCCACACCGAACATCCCACAGTCAAACACTTAATATCCACAGATGCCCACAAGTCAGCTGCATCTTTCTACATAACACAGTTTTGCGAATGTCATCCATAGGGGGCACCAAAACCGCAAAAAGTAAAGAAAACGCGTTTGGGGCTATAACTCCCACACCGAACATCCCACATTCAAAAACTTTACATCCCCGGATTCCGTGAAGCGAGGGGCCGGCGCCGCGGACGACGACGCCCAATCCCGAGTCGCGTGGGAGGCTTGGCCCCCGTTCACAACTGCTTGCAGTTCTAGTTCCTATTATTTTTCTCCGCGTAAAAGTGGTGCTGCAGCCCAAACCGTAAAGGGTTGGGACATGCCACTTCCAGGGCATATTCAGGTCCGTACCCCGTACGCAGACAAAAAAATTCAGACATCCCGGCCAGTAGGTGGCGCTACAACAAAGGAAAAGGCGTTTTGGGCTATAACTTCCGCACCGAAAGTCCGACAGTCAAAAACTTTATATCCACAGATGCCCACAAGTCAGCTGCATCTTTTGAGATAGGCCACGCCCATTTGCGATAGGATAAATTTTTTGCTACGTCGCAAAAACTGTGTCAGTCACCAAAACATACTCCTCCTACAGTTTTCGCCCGATTTGGACGAAACCAAAAGCATTATGCTCTACCGACTCCCACGAGCAAAAGTGGGTCAAATAGTTTTTCTACGACCATCGGAAGACCAAACAGTAGCGCTTTAAAGATTCGCGAAAATTCCTTAAAAAAAAAAAAAAAGGGGATTTTCTTGAAACTGAAGGGAGACTATCATGGGGCATACCTGAGCCTATGGCAAAAATATGGGCAAGAAATTTCTATGTGGAACGGACTTATTAAAAAAAAGAGTTTTTCAAATTTTTTGCCTGTTTTCGCCATTTTCTAAGTCTTTAGGCGGGAAAATGGGAAAATTCAAAAAAGTGTCTTTACAATGGAGAGGATGACAATTTGATTTTGCTATAACTCCCCAACCGAACATCGCACATTCAAAAACTTGACATCCACTTGTTTGGTACATTAAGTTGCATCTTTCTATCTAACGTAGTTTTGCGAATGTCATCCATAGGGGGCGCCAAAACCACAAAAAGCAAAGAAAACGCGTTTGGGGCTATAACTCCCACACCGAACATCCCACAGTCAAACACTTTATATCCACAGATGCCTACACGTCAGTTGCATCTTTTCAGATAGGCCACGCCCATTTGTGTATGGGAATTTTTTCCGCTACATCGCAAAAACTGTGTCAGTCACCAAAACACACTCCTCCTACAGTTTTCGCCCGATTTGGACGAAACCAAAAGCATTATGCTCTACCGACTCCCACGAGCAACATTTGTATACATAATTGTTCTACGACCTTCGGAAGACCAAACGGTAGCGCTTTAAAGATTTGCATATTAGCTACCTTGTACCAAACTGCTCCTAAATCCAAAACGATTCATCCTGTTAACACCAAACTTCACACATGTGTTTGTCCTGTGGTTCTCAGGTTGGTTCTACTTTTTCCTTAAATTGCTCCAAAAGGGGGCGCCAAAAACACACTTGAGCATCTTTCTCTGCAATCTTTTTGCCTTTTGGTCTATAACTCCCAAACCAAACATCCCACATTCAAAAACTTTACATCCCCGGATTCCGTGAAGCGAGGGGCCGGCGCCGCGGACGACGACGCCCGATCCCGAGTCGCGTGGAAGGCTTGGCCCCCGTTCACAACTGCTTGCAGTTCTAGTTCCTATTTTTCTCCGCGTAAAACTGATGCTGCAGCCCAAACCGTAAAGGGTAGGGACATGCCACTTGCATGACTAGATCCAGGTCCATGCCTGGTACGCAGACAAAAAAATTCAGACATGCCGGCCACTAGGTGGCGCTACAAAAAAAGGAAAACGTGTATAACTTCCACACCGAAAGTCCGACAGTCAAAAACTTTATATCCACAGATGCCCACAAGTCAGCTGCATCTTTTGAAATAGGCCACGCCCATTTGCGATAGGATAGATTTTTTGCTACGTCGCAAAAACTGTGTCAGTCAACAAAACATACTCCTCCTACAGTTTTTGCCCGATTTGGACCAAACCAAAAGCATTATGCTCTACCAACTCCCACGAGCAAAAGTTGGTCAAATAATTTTTCTACGACCATCGGAAGACCAAACGCTAGAGCTTTAAAGATTCGATTTTTCGATATTGAACATTTCTTCTACTTTTTATTTGAAATGGTGCTGCAGCCCAAACCGTAAAGGGCTGGGACATGCCACTTGCATGACTAGATCCAGGTCCGTGCCTGGTACACAGACGAAAAAATTCAGACATCCCGGCCACTAGGTGGCGCTACAACAACGGAAAACGCGTTTGAGGCTTTAACTCCCACACAGAACGTCCGACAGTCAAAAACTTTATATCCACAGATGCCCACAAGTCAGCTGCATCTTTTGAGATAGGCCACGCCCATTTGCGATAGGATAGATTTTTTGCTACGTCGCAAAAACTGTGTCAGTCACCAAAACATACTCCTCCTACAGTTTTCGCCCGATTTGGACGAAACCAAAAGCATTATGCTCTAATGACTCCCACGAGCAAAAGTTGGTCAAATAATTTTTCTACGACCATCGGAAGACCAAACGGTAGCGCTTTAAAGATTCGCCGATTAGCTTCCTTGTAATACCTTGTACGTAAGTGATCATAAATCCAAAACTATACATCATATCAAGACAATATTTTAGAAATATGGTCGTACTGTCCTAATGAACATCCTCAAAAAAAATTGGAAAATTTCGCCAAAAGGGGGCGCCAAAAACACAAAAAGTATACATCTCCTTATCCACTTGAGCATCTTTCTCTGCAATTTCTTTGCCTTTTGGTCTATAACAACCAAACCGAACATCCCACATTCAAAAACTTTACGTCCCCGGATTCCATGAAGCGAGGGGCCGGCGCCGCGGACGACGACGCCCGATCCCGAGTTGCGCAGGAGGCTTGGCCCCCGTTCACAACTGCTCGCAGTTCTAGTTATTATTATTATTATTTGGAGTCGTGTAGAAGTGGTGCTGCAGCCCAAACCAGAAAGTGTTTGGACATGCCACTTGTCGGGCTTATCCAGGTCCGTGCCTGGTACGCCCACACAAAAATTCAGACATGCCAACCACTAGGTGGCGCTACAGCAAAGGACAACGCGTTTGGGGCTATAACTTCCACACCGAAAGTCCGACAGTCAAAAACTTTATATCCACAGATGCCCACAAGTCAGCTGCAGCTTCCGGGATAGGCCACGCCCATTTGCGTATAGATAGATTTTTTGCTACATCGCAAAAACTGTGTCAGTCACCAAAACACACTCCTCCTACAGTTTTTATCCGATTTGGACGAAACCAAAAGCATTATGCTCTACCGACTCCCACGAGCAAAAGTTATAAAAAAGAATTTTTCGACGACCGTCGGAAGACCAAACGGTAGCGCTTTAAATATTTGTTGATTAGCTATGTTTTACGTAGAAATTCATAAATCCAAAATCATAAGTCGGATCAAGTCCAAATTTTAAACATATGTTGGGGCTACCCTTAATTGCGTTCAATAAAAAATTTGGAGAATTTCGCCATAAGGTGGCGCCATAAACGAGGACATTTTATATCTCCTAATTGGCCAAAGGAATTTTCTTAAAACTCACGGGAAACCATCAAGGGCCATACCCGAGTCTATATAAAAAATATGGCCAAGAAATAGTAATGTTTAAGGGACTTTTTAATACAATTAGATTTTTTTTTTTTCCGTCAAAGAAAAAAGGCGGGAATGTTAGCATGTCCATTGACATTACATTGTGCAATTAGCTCCGGCCGCCATTTTGTCAAGGCTGACAATCTGCTTTTGCTCATAACTCGCCAACCACACATCGCACATTAAAAAACTAGACATCCACTTGTTTGGTACATTGAGCTGCATCTTTCTATCTAACGCAGTTTTGCAAATGTCATCCATAGAGGCCGCCAAAACCACAAACACTTTGTCAGTCACCAAAACACACACCTCCTACAGTTTTTGCCCGATTTGGACGAAACCAAAAGCATTATGCTCTATGGACTCCCACGAATAACAGTTGAGTAAATAATTTCTCTACGACCGTCGGAAGACCAAACGGTAGCGCTTCAAATATTTGCACATTAGCTACCTTGTACCAAACTGCTCCTAAATCCAAAACGATTCATCCTATTGACACCATTGACAATTGACATTGTCCTATGGTTGGTTCTACTTTCTCCTTAAATTGCTCCAAAAGGGGGCGCCAAAGCATCTTTCTCTACCATTTTTCCGCCTTTTGGTATATAACTCCCAAACCGAACATCCCACATTCAAAAACTTTACATCCCCGGATTCCGTGAAGCCAGGGGCCGGCGCCGCGGACGACGACGCCCGATCCCGAGTCGCGCGGGACGGCTTGGCCCCCGTCCACAACTGCTTGCAGTTCTAGTTAGGGGGCCAAGCCCGAGAAGGGCAAGGGACCGCGTTATGCAGAGCAACGCGGTTCCCAAGCCCTGCTGGGCAGGGAACCCTATTGATTTAGTAGGAATTATTATTATTATTAGGGGGCCAAGCCCGAGAAGGGCAAGGGACCGCGTTATGCAGAGCAACGCGGTTCCCAAGCCCTGCTGGGCAGGGAACCCTATTGATTTAGTAGGAATTATTATTATTATTTGGCGCCCCTAAAAGTGGTGCTGCAGCCCAAACCATAAAGTTTGAAGACAAGCCACTTGTCGGGCTTATCCAGGTCCGTGCTGTGTACGCAGACACAAAAATTCAGACATGCCAACCACTAGGTGGCGCTACAACAAAGGCAAACGCGTTTGGGGCTATAACTTCCACACCGAAAGTCCGACAGTCAAAAACTTTATATCCACAGATGCCCACAAGTCAGCTGCATCTTCTGGGATAGGCCACGCCCATTTGCGTATAGATACATTTTTTGCTACATCGCAAAAACTGTGTCAGTCACCAAAACACACTCCTCCTAGAGTTTTTATCCGATTTGGACGAAACCAAAAGCATTATGCTCTACCGACTCCCACGAGTAAAAGTTGGATAAAGAATTTTTCTACGACCATCGGAAGACGAAACGGTAGCGCTTCAAACATTCGCGCAAATCTTTAAAAAAACAAAAACAAAAGGGATTTTCTTGAAACTCAAGGGACACTATCATGGGGCATACCTGAGTCTATACCAAAAATCTGGCCAAGAAATTCCTATGTATGCCGGATTTATTACACAAATTACTTTTGCACTTTCACTTCCTGTTTCGAACTATTTGGCGGGAAAATTCAAAAAAGTGGAGAGGTTGACAACTTGATTTTGCTCATAACTCCCCAACCAAACATCGCACATTCAAAAACTTGACATCCACTTGTTTGGTACATTGAGCTGCATCTTTCTATGCAACGCAGTTTTGCGAAAGTCATCCATAGGGGGCGCCAAAACCACAAAACGCAAAGAAAAGGCGTTTGGGGCTATAACTTCCACACCAAAAGTCTGACAGTCAAAAACTTTATATCCACAGATGCCCACAAGTCAGCTGCATCTTTTGGGATAGGCCACGCCCATTTGCGTATGGGAATTTTTTTCGCTACATCGCAAAAACTGTGTCAGTCACCAAAACACACACCTCCTACAGTTTTTGCCCGATTTGGACGAAACCAAAAGCATTATGCTCTATGGACTCCCACGAGCAAAAGTTGACTAAATAATTTCTCAACGACCGTCGGAAGACCAAACGGTAGCGCTTTAAAGATTTGCACATTAGCTACCTTGTACCAAACTGCTCCTAAATCCAAAACGATTCATCCTATTGACACCAAACTTCACACATGTTTGTCCTATGGTTGGTTCTACTTTTTCCTTACATTGCTCCAAAAGGGGGCGCCAACAACACACTTGAGCATCTTTCTCTGCCATTTTTTCGCCTTTTGGTCTATAACTCCCGAACCGAACATCCCACATTCAAAAACTTTACATCCCCGGATTCCGTGAAGCGAGGGGCCGGCGCCGCGGACGACGACGCCCGATCCCGAGTCGCACGGGACGGCTTGGCCCCCGTCCACAACTGCTTGCAGTTCTAGTTATTCTTATTATTATTTGTCGCCGCTAGAACTGCGTGCACAGCCCAAACCGTAAAGGGTGCAGACATGCCAATTGCATGACTAGATCCAGGTCCGTGAATTTTCAGCATACAAAAAAATTCAGACATGCCGGCCACTAGGTGGCGCTACAACGAAGGAAAACGCGTTTGGGGTCATAACTCCCAGACCGAACGTCCCACCGTCAAAAACTTTATATCCACATATGCACTGGAGTCAGCTGCATCATTTGGCATAGGCCACGCCCATTTGCGATATTATAGATTTTTCGCAAAATCGCGAAAACTGCAAAACATATTTTTCGCTACTCCTCCCACAATTTTTGGACAATTGACACCAAAGTTTGCACAGAACATCTACCGACCCACACGGAAAAAAAAATTGTAAAAGAATTTTGATCGGACCATGGATAACGAAACAATAGCGTTTTAAATATTTGTTGATTAGCTACGTTTTACGAAAAAATTCATAAATCCAAAATCATAAGTCGGATCAAGTCCAAATTTTAGACATATGTTGGGGCTACCCTTAATTGCATTCAATAAAAAAATTGGACATTTTTGCCATAAGGGGGCGCCATAAATTAGGAAATTTTATATCTCCTAATTGGCCAGAGGAATTTTCTTAAAACTCACGGGAAACCATCAAGGGTCATACACGGGTTTATATAAAAAATATGGCCAAGAAATATTAATGTTTAAGGGACTTTTTAATAAAATTAGATTTTTTTTTTTCCGTCAAAGAAAAAAGGCGGGAATGTTAGCATGTCCATTGACATTACATTGTGCAATTAGCTCCGGCGGCCATTTTGTCAAGGCTGACAATCTGCTTTTGCTCATAACTCGCCAACCACACATCGCACATTAAAAAACTTGACATCCACTTGTTCTGTGAATTGAGCTGCATCGTTCCACCGTGGCACTTTCGCGAAATTCATCCGTAAACAGCGATACCTATACAACTCCCGCACCGAACATCCCACGGTCAAAAACTTTACATCCGCAGATTCTGCGGAGTGAGCGGCCGGCGCGGCGGTTGACGACGAGTTGCGTCGGAGGCTTGGCCCCCGGTAAAAACTGCTTGCAGTTCTAGTTAGGGGGCCAAGCCCGAGCAGGAGCTGGGACCGCGTTTTGCACAGCAACGCGGTTCCCAAGCCCTGCGGGGCAGGGAACCCTATTGTTTTTGTGGCGATTATTATTATTATTATTATTATTATTATTTTAATTTTTCTCCGAGTAAAAGTGGTGCTGCAGCCCAAACCGTAAAGGGTTGGGACATGCCACTTGCGTGACTAGTTCAGACCCCCGGCCTCCCGGCCTACAAAAAAATTCAGACATGCCGGCCACTAGGTGGCGCTACAACGAAGGAAAACGCGTTTGGGGTCATAACTCCCACACCGAACGTCCCACAGTCAAAAACTTTATATCCACAGATGCACTGGAGTCAGCTGCATCATTTGGCATAGGCCACGCCCATTTGCGATATTATAGATTTTTCGCAAAATCGCAAAAACTGCAAAACATATTTTTCTCTATTCCTCCCACAATTTTTGGACAATTGACACCAAAGTTTGCACAGAACATCTACCGACCCACACGGAAAAGAATCATTCGAAAGAATTTTGATCCGACCATCGATAACGAAACGGTAGCGTTTTAAATATTTGTTGATTAGCTACGTTTTACGTAGAAATTCATAAATCCAAAATCATAAGTCGGATCAAGTCCAAATTTTAGACATATGTTGGTGCTACCCTTAATTGCGTTCAATAAAAAATTCGGAAATTTTCGCCATAAGGGGGCGCCATAAATTAGGAAATTTTATATCTCCTAATTGGCCAGAGGAATTTTCTTAAAACTCACGGTAAACCATCAAGGGGCAAACACGAGTCTATAGAAAAAATATGGCCAAGAAATAGTAATGTTTAAGGGACTTTTTAATAAAATTAGATTTTTTTTTTTCCGTCAAAGAAAAAAGGCGGGAATGTTAGCATGTCCATTGACATTACATTGTGCAATTAGCTCCGGCGGCCATTTTGTCAAGGCTGACCATCTACTTTTGCTCATAACTCGGCAACCACACATCGCACATTAAAAAACTTGACATGCACTTGTTCTGTGAATTGAGCTGCATCGTTCCACCGTGGCAGTTTCGCCAAATTCATCCGTAAACAGCGATACCTATACAACTCCCGCACCGAACATCCCACGGTCAAAAACTTTACATCCACGGATTCCGCGAAGTGAGCGGCAGGCACGGCGCTTGACGACGAGTTGCGTCGGAGGCTTGGCCCCCGGTAAAAACTGCTTGCAGTTCTAGTTATTATTATTATTATTATTTGTACCTCCCTAAAACTGCGTGCACAGCCCAAACCGTAAAGGGTGCAGACATGCCAATTGCATGACTAGATCCAGGTCCGTCCGGACTACGCATACGACAAAAATTCAGACATGCCGGCCACTAGGTGGCGCTACAACGAAGGAAAACGCGTTTGGGGTCATAACTCCCACACCGAACGTCCCACAGTCAAAAACTTTATATCCACAGATGCACTGGAGTCAGCTGCATCATTTGGCATAGGCCACGCCCATTTGCGATATTATAGATTTTTCGCAAAATCGCGAAAACTGCAAAACATATTTTTCGCTACTCCTCCCATAATTTTTGGACAATTGACACCAAAGTTTGCACAGAACATCTACCGACCCACACGAAAAAAAATCACTTAAAATAATTTTGATCCGACCATCGATAACGAAACGGTAGCATTTTAAATATTTGTTGATTAGCTACGTTTTACGAAAAAATTCATAAATCCAAAATCATAAGTCGGATCAAGTCCAAATTTTAGACATATGTTGGGGCTACCCTTAATTGCGTTCAATAAAAAATTTGGAGAATTTTGCCATAAGGGGGCGCCATAAATTAGGAAATTTTATATCTCCTAATTGGCCGGAGGAATTTTCTTAAAACTCACGGGAAACCAACAAGGGGCATACCCAAGTCTATATGAAAAATATGGCCAAGAAATAGTAATGTTTAAGGGACTTTTTAATAAAATTAGATTTTTTTTTTTCCGTCAAAGAAAAAAGGCGGGAATGTTAGCATGTCCATTGACATTACATTGTGCAATTAGCTCCGGCGGCCATTTTGTCAAAGCTGACAATCTGCTTTTGCTCATAACTCGCCAACCACACATCGCACATTAAAAAACTTGACATCCACTTGTTCTGTGAATTGAGCTGCATCGTTCCACCGTGGCACTTTCGCGAAATTCATCCGTAAACAGCGATACCTATACAACTCCCGCACCGAACAACCAACGGTCAAAAACTTTACATCCGCAGATTCTGTGGAGTGAGCGGCCGGCGCGGCGGTTGACGACGAGTCGCGTCGGAGGCTTGGCCCCCGGTAAAAACTGCTTGCAGTTCTAGTTATTATTATTATTTGTCGCCGCTAGAACTGCGTCCACAGCCCAAACCGTAAAGGGTGCAGACATGCCAATTGCATGACTAGATCCAGGTCCGTGAAATCTCAGCATACAAAGAAATTCAGACATGCCGGCCACTAGGTGGCGCTACAACGAAGGAAAACGCGTTTGGGGTCATAACTCCCACACCGAACGTCCCACAGTCAAAAACTTTATATCCACAGATTCACTGGAGTCAGCTGCATCATTTGGCATAGGCCACGCCCATTTGCGATATTACAGATTTTTCGCAAAATGGCGAAAACTGCAAAACTGACTTTTCGCTACTCCTCCCACAATTTTTGGACAATTGACACCAGACTTTGCACAGAACATCTACCGACCCACACGGAAAAGATTTTTTTGAAAGAATTTTGATCCGACTATTGATAACGAAACGGTAGCGTTTTAAATATTTGTTGATTAGCTACGTTTTACGTAGAAATTCATAAATCCGAAATCATAAGTCGGATCAAGTCCAAATTTTAGACATATGTTGGGGCTACCCTTAATTGCGTTCAATAAAAAAATTGGACATTTTCGCCATAAGGGGGCGCCATAAATTAGGAAATTTTATATCTCCTAATTGGCCAGAGGAATTTTCTTAAAACTCACGGGAAATCATCATGGGGCATACACGAGTCTATATAAAAAATATGGCCAAGAAATATTAATGTGTAAGGGACTTTTTAATAAAATGTTTAAAAAAAAATTCCGTCAAAGAAAAAAGGCGGGAATGTTAGCATGTCCATTGACATTACATTGTGCAATTAGCTCCGGCAGCCATTTTAATCTGCTTTTGCTCATAACTCGCCAACCAAACATCGCACATTAAAAAACTTGACATCCACTTGTTCTGTGAATTGAGCTGCATCGTTCCACCGTGGCAGTTTCGCGAAATTCATCCGTAAACAGCGATACCTATACAACTCCCGCACCGAACATCCCACGGTCAAAAACTTTACATCCGCAGATTCTGCGGAGTGAGCGGCCGGCGCGGCGGTTGACGACGAGTTGCGTCGGAGGCTTGGCCCCCGGTAAAAACTGCTTGCAGTTCTAGTTATTAGGGGGCCAAGCCCGAGCAGGAGCTGGGACCGCGTTTTGCACAGCAACGCGGTTCCCAAGCCCTGCGGGGCAGGGAACCCTATTGTTTTAGTGGCGATTATTATTATTATTCTTATTTGTCGCCGCTAGAACTGCGTGCACAGCCCAAACCGTAAAGGGTGCAGACATGCCAATAGCATGACTAGATCCAGGTCCGTGAAATCTCAGCATACAAAAAAATTCAGACATGCCGGCCACTAGGTGGCGCTACAACGAAGGAAAACGCGTTTGGGGTCATAACTCCCACACCGAACGTCCCACAGTCAAAAACTTTATATCCACAGATGCACTGGAGTCAGCTGCATCATTTGGCATAGGCCACGCCCATTTGCGATATTATAGATTTTTCGCAAAATCGCAAAAACTGCAAAACATATTTTTCTCTATTCCTCCCACAATTTTTGGACAATTGACACCAAAGTTTGCACAGAACATCTACCGACCCACACGGAAAAGAATCATTCGAAAGAATTTTGATCCGACCATCGATAACGAAACGGTAGCGTTTTAAATATTTGTTGATTAGCTACGTTTTACGTAAAAATTCATAAATCCAAAATCATAAGTCGGATCAAGTCCAAATTTTAGACATATATTGGGGCTACCCTTAATTGCGTTCAATAAAAAAATTGGACATTTTCGCCATAAGGGGGCGCCATAAATTAGGAAATTTCATATCTCCTAATTGGCCAGAGGAAATTTCTTAAAACTCACGGGAAAGCATCAAGGGGCATACACGAGTCTATATAAAAAATATGGTCAACAAATATTAATGTGTAAGGGACTTTTTAATAAAATTAGATATTTTTTTTTTCCGTCAAAGAAAAAAGGCGGGAATGTTAGCATGTCCATTGACATTACATTGTGCAATTAGCTCCGGCGGCCATTTTGTCAAGGCTGACAATCTACTTTTGCTCATAACTCGCCAACCACACATCGCACATTAAAAAACTTGACATGCACTTGTTCTGTGAATTGAGCTGCATCGTTCCACCGTGGCAGTTTCGCAAAATTCATCCATAAACAGCGATACCTATACAACTCCCGCACCGAACATCCCACGGTCAAAAACTTTACATCCACAGGTTCTGTGGAGTGAGCGGCAGGCACGGCGCTTGACGACGAGTTGCGTCGGAGGCTTGGCCCCCGGTAAAAACTGCTTGCAGTTCTAGTTATTATTATTAGGGGGCCAAGCCCGAGAAGGGCAAGGGACCGCGTTATGCAGAGCAACGCGGTTCCCAAGCCCTGCTGGGCAGGGAACCCTATTGATTTAGTAGGAATTATTCTTATTATTATTATTATTTGGAGTCGTGTAGAAGTGGTGCTGCAGCCCAAACCAGAAAGTGT
The DNA here is from genome assembly GCF_949987685.1 of Ammodytes marinus. Classification (NCBI taxonomy): domain Eukaryota; kingdom Metazoa; phylum Chordata; class Actinopteri; order Uranoscopiformes; family Ammodytidae; genus Ammodytes; species Ammodytes marinus. The sequence goes on along the minus strand of NC_137223.1, from coordinate 7,880,936 downwards.
GAAGACATGCCACTTGTCGGGCTTATCCAGGTCCGTGCCTGGTACGCAGACACAAAAATTCAGACATGCCAACCACTAGGTGGCGCTACAGCAAAGGACAACGCGTTTGGGGCTATAACTTCCACACCGAAAGTCCGACAGTCAAAAACTTTATATCCACAGATGCCCACAAGTCAGCTGCATCTTTTGGGATAGGCCACGCCCATTTGCGTATAGATAGATTTTTTGCTACATCGCAAAAACTGTGTCAGTCACCAAAACACAGTCCTCCTACAGTTTTCGCCCGATTTGGACGAAACCAAAAGCATTATGCTCTACCGACTCCCACGAGCAAAAGTTGGCCAAAGAATTGTTCTACGACCGTCGGAAGACCAAACGGTAGCGCTTCAAAGATTCGCGCAAATACCTAAATAAAATAAAATGAAAGGGATTTTCTTGAAACTCAAGGGAGACTATCTTGGGGCATACCTGAGTCTATAAAAAAAATCTGGCCAAGAAATTCCTATGTATGCCGGACTTATTAAACAAATTAGTTTTGCACTTTCACTTCCTGTTTCGAACTATTTGGCGGGAACATTCAAAAAAGTGGAGAGGTAGACAATTTCATTTTGCTCATAACTCCGCAACCAAACATCGCACATTCAAAAACTTGACATCCACTTGTTTGGTACATTGAGCTGCATCTTTCTATGCAACGCAGTTTTGCGAATGTCATCCATAGGGGGCGCCAAAACCACAAAACGCAAATAAAACGCGTTTGGGGCTATAACTTCCACACCAAAACTCTGACAGTCACAAACCTTACATCCACAGATGCCCACAAGTCAGCTGCATCTTTTGAGATAGGCCACGCCCATTTGCGTATGGGATTTTTTTCAGCTACATCGCAAAAACTGTGTCAGTCACCAAAACACACACCTCCTACAGTTTTTGCCCGATTTGGACGAAACCAAAAGCATTATGCTCTATGGACTCCCACGAACAACAGTTGACTAAATAATTCCTCTACGACCGTCGGAAGACCAAACGGTAGCGCTTTAAAGATTTGCACATTAGCTACCTTGTACCAAACTGCTCCTAAATCCAAAACGATTCATCCTATTGACACCAAACTTCACACATGTTTGTCCTATGGTTGGTTCTACTTTATCCTTACATTGCTCCAAAAGGGGGTGCCAAAAACACACTTGAGCATCTTTCTCTGCCATTTCTTCGCCTTTTGGTCTATAACTCCCGAACCGAACATCCCACATTCAAAAACTTTACATCCCCGGATTCCATGAAGCGAGGGGCCGGCGCCGCGGACGACGACGCCCTATCCCGAGTCGCACGGGACGGCTTGGCCCCCGTCCACAACTGCTTGCAGTTCTAGTTATTATTTGTACCTCCCTAAAACTGCGTGCACAGCCCAAACCGTAAAGGGTTGGGACATGCCAATTGCATGACTAGACCCAGGTCCGCCCGGACTACGCATACGACAAAAATTCAGACATGCCGGCCACTAGGTGGCGCTACAACGAAGGAAAACGCGTTTGGGGTCATAACTCCCACACCGAACGTCCCACAGTCAAAAACTTTATATCCACAGATGCACTGGAGTCAGCTGCATCATTTGGCATAGGCCACGCCCATTTGCGATATTATAGATTTTTCGCAGAATCGCGAAAACTGAAAAACTTATTTTTCGCTACACCTCCCACAATTTTTGGACAATTGACACCAGACTTTGCACAGAACATCTACCGACCCACACAGAAAGAAATCATTTGAAAGAATTGTGATCCGACCATGGATAACGAAACGGTAGCGTTTTAAATATTTGTTGATTAGCTACGTTTTACGAAAAAATTCATAAATCCAAAATCATAAGTCGGATCAAGTCCAAATTTTAGACATATGTTGGGGCTACCCTTAATTGCGTTCAATAAAAAATTTGGAGAATTTCGCCATAAGGGGGCGCCATAAATTAGGAAATTTTATATCTCCTAATTGGCCAGAGGAATTTTCTTAAAACTCACGGGAAACCATCAAGGGGCATACCCGAGTCTACATAAAAAATATGGCCAAGAAATATTAATGTGTAAGGGACTTTTTAATAAAATTAGATTTTTTTTTTTCCGTCAAAGAAAAAAGGCGGGAATGTTAGCATGTCCATTGACATTACATTGTGCAATTAGCTCCGGCGGCCATTTTGTCAAGGCTGACAATCTGCTTTTGCTCATAACTCGCCAACCACACATCGCACATTAAAAAACTTGACATCCACTTGTTCTGTGAATTGAGCTGCATCGTTCCACCGTGGCACTTTCGCGAAATTCATCCATACACAGCGATACCTATACAACTCCCGCACCGAACATCCCACGGTCAAAAACTTTACATCCGCAGATTCTGCGGAGTGAGCGGCCGGCGCGGCGGTTGACGACGAGTCGCGTCGGAGGCTTGGCCCCCGGTAAAAACTGCTTGCAGTTCTAGTTAGGGGGCCAAGCCCGAGCAGGAGCTGGGACCGCGTTTTGCACAGCAACGCGGTTCCCAAGCCCTGCGGGGCAGGGAACCCTATTGTTTTTGTGGCGATTATTAGGGGGCCAAGCCCGAGCAGGAGCTGGGACCGCGTTTTGCACAGCAACGCGGTTCCCAAGCCCTGCGGGGCAGGGAACCCTATTGTTTTAGTAAGGATTATTATTTGTAGTCACCTAAAACTGTGTCCACAGGCCAAACCGTAAAGGGTGCAGACATGCCAATTGCATGACTAGATCCAGGTCCGGGCCGTGTACGCATACAAAACTATTCAGACATGCCGGCCACTAGGTGGCGCTACACCAAAGAAAACGCGTTTGGGGCCATAACTCCCACACCGAAACTCCCACAGTCAAAAACTTTATATCCACATATTCACTGGAGTCAGCTGCATCTTTTGGCATAGGCCACGCCCATTTGCGATATTATAGATTTTTCGCAAAATCGCGAAAACTGAAAAACATATTTTTCGCTACTCCTCCCACAATTTTTGGACAATTGACACCAAAGTTTGCACAGCACATCTACCGACCCACACGGAAAGAAATCATGCTAATGCATTTTGATCCGACCATGGATAGAGAAACGGTAGCGTTTTAAATATTTGTTGATTAGCTACGTTTTACGTAGAAATTCATAAATCCAAAATCATAAGTCGGATCAAGTTCAAATTTTAGACATATGTTGGGGCTACCCTTAATTACGTTCAAAAAAAAAATTGGAAATTTTCGCCATAAGGGGGCGCCATAAACTAGGGAATTTTATATCTCCTAATTGGCCAAAGGAATTTTCTTAAAACTCACGGGAAACCATCAACGGGCGTACCCGAGTCTATATGAAAAATATGGCCAAGAAATAGTAATGTTTACGGGACTTTTTAATAAAATTAGATTTTTTCTTTTCCGTCAAAGAAAAAAGGCGGGAATGTTAGCATGTCCATTGACATTACATTGTGCAATTAGCTCCGGCGGCCATTTTGTCAAGGCTGACAATCTGCTTTTGCTCATAACTCGCCAACCAAACATCGCACTTTAAAAAACTTGACATCCACTTGTTCTGTGAATTGAGCTGCATTGTTCTACCGTGGCACTTTCGCGAAATTCATCCGTAAACAGCGATACCTATACAACTCCCGCACCGAACATCCCACGGTCAAAAACTTTACATCCACGGATTCCGTGGAGTGAGCGGCCGGCGCGGCGGTTGACGACGAGTTGCGTCGGAGGCTTGGCCCCCGGTCAAAACTGCTTGCAGTTCTAGTTCCTTTTAAATTCATCCACGATGGAGTGTGAAAGTCGCACCATCCCAACCAAGAGTGGACTCCAGTCATTAGATACAGTGGAAGTGTGGACCTTTCTCTGTGATTGTGAAATAAACAAAATAAATATAGATTGAAGACACAAGAACACTGTCAAATTGATTGAAAACCTCTTCTTATAAAGATTAATAAAGGGAATTTTGAAAATAAAGAAATAATCCAGTTTGGTTTATTCCTTTTAAATTCATCCACGATGGAGTGTGAAAGTCGCACCATGCCAACCAACAGTGGACTCCAGTAATTAGATACAGTGGAAGTGTGGACCTTTCTCTGTGATTGTGAAATAAACAAAATAAATATAGATTGAAGACACAAGTACACTGTCAAATTGATTGAAAACCTCGTCTTATAAAGATTAGTAGTAAAGGGAATTTTGAGGGACTGGACTATTCTAAAGGTCTTGACCTATAAAATGTTCTGATAATAAATAATAGTCTGATGATCAATTTGTTTTTTGCAATGAATTCAAATACAAAGAACATACCTTTCTCTTTTAATCTGCCACACATGAGTAGTCTGACAGTGGAGAGTAGACAGAGAATCACATTGGCAAGAAAATAAAGAATCTTACTGCTGATCTTTTTTCCCATGTTTGTTTATATCATCTTTCGTCCTTTATAAAACTTTTATTAACACTTCAACTCAACATATATATTTAGTTTCAAAAACAAAATACAAATCTATTTTCAAGAGACTGGTGTCTTCAGTAAGTAGCCTGTCAACAGCTCTTCACAGCCTGAAAGACTCCCTGGGGCTCAGACAATAGAGGAGTGTTTAAACGACGTGTGTGAATGGGCCAGGCCAGGGCAGGCAGAGGCTGTCCCAGATATGAAATAAACACTCACACACTTCCAAGTCCCCTGTTAGCAAAAGTTATGAAAATTTACCAGAAGGTATTATACATGTTTTTAAGATGATTTAAAGCATGTCCAAGAGGGGACTTGAAAAATGTCCCCTGTTAGTTTTGGAGTCCACTGTTAGTGGATGTGTTACGATCTTAGGTTCCCTGTTGGATAGGTCGGCACACTCACACACACACACACACACACACAGTATGTCTATCCCTGCTCTTTTAATCCGAGCCTTCACGTTAGAAGTAAAGCACTGTGAGGTAATCATTGGGCCTTTTTTCTCTCCCTGTTTGCTCGTCTGTTCCTATAAGGGGGCTTTGTGTCGAGTCAGTGTAACGAGCCAAACTAGTAGCACGGGCCCGCCACATGTGGAAACATTCACATCACCTCCCAGGACAAAAAAACTTGGCAGCGACAGATGGGAGGAGGGGGTGACTGCGAGAGAAATAGAGAATGAGTGTGTGTGTGTGTGTGTGAGTGTGTGTATGGGTGAGAGAAGGGGAGAGAAATAGAGAGAGTCCCTTTTTCTGCTCATAAGTATCACCTTACTTAAGCCAAAATAAAAGTGCAACCAGAGCCCAAGACGCACCTCAAAAACCTCTCAGCTGTTTCCCTCTTCTCTCCTGCCAGCATGACGCATTTTTTATCCGCACCTCCCCTCCCTCCCTCCCTTTCCTCCCCCCTTTTTTTGTCATACTCTAAGTTTTACTCAGTGCATATCCAAAAAATAAAGTGCACTCCATTTAACACTGGACCTCTTTTTTTTATCCAAAATGCATTGCAAGTATGTATCTCTCTTAAGGCCAGGACACACCAGTCCGACTACCCGAAAATGGAGTTTGCCGATTCAGGGAGCTCCAGTCTTCCCGTCGCGGCCAAAAAAGTGCAAAGAACACACCAAGTCGACTGCTGACTTTCCGTACGCTCTGCGCTTGCGCGGGACGTAATGTCTCCATAACAGCAGGCGGCGCTAATCTGTATTGTGGCCCGAAAAAATACGGAAGCCGGAAATGATGGGACGGCTCTCTAGACCATAAACATAGATAGAAATACGTATTTATATTTATGGACCATAAAGAGCACCATTTTTAGCAGAGAGTGTCGAGCATGGTGTCGAGCAATCAACAAGGGTTGATGCATGTGAGTACTCGCTGAACGAAACAAACAAACACATTAAATCACTGGCTAACTGTTGTTAGCTGTTTGTGCTACCCGCCTCACTTCCGGGCTTCACTGATTCGCTAGCCCTCCACAAATCAAATTGCTCCAACTGAAAGACTGCCCGCCGCCGATTGAACATGTTCAATCCAAAAGAAGCCCGACGACATCTACGACGACCGATTTCACGGCAAACACCAAACAGATTCGTGTCCCCGCCCCCTCCAGACTCTACGACGGCGATTATCGGGCCGGTGTGTCCGGGGCCTTTATACCCACTCTCATCTGCTTCTTCCTGCCCTGTAGTGTGTACACCTCAACTCTTTTCCCTCCCCCCCGCTGCTAATTTCCCCTCCTTATCCATGCCGATATCTAAATCCCTCTCTACCGGCTCGTATTGCAGCTCTTTGCTGTGAGTGTACAGTACAGTATTCTGTTGCTCCACATCAAGCTGATTGCTTTCTGTCAGAATGTACCGCTGTAGGGGCCCAAGAGCGGGGGGGCCCGGGTCCCCTCACATCTAAACATCTGTCCATCCCATTACCAGTAGAGCCGCTGCAGAACCCGAGCCCCCTTTTACTCATGCTGACAGCAACACTGGCGAGGAACGGCAATGATATCCAAAGGGGGGAATGCCGCGAATGGCGTTCCCGGGTGTCTCCTCAAAAGCTCTCCTGATTATGTGAGCCAGCTGGTTGAGAGACGTGAAGAGTCGCCAGGCGGGGGTTTGTTGGCAGGAGGGCGGAGGGGTAGGGTGAGGGTGTGGGGGGGCATGCCATAGGCTCCAACCGGACGTTTTTAAAGTATGGGTATGGTTAGGAGCATGTACAGGGAGGGGAAGGGGGGAGGGTCAGTTTGTGAGGATGGGAATGCATGCCCCTGCGCCCGGGCATCAGTCGCCTGGGTCGTTTGGCTGGAATGTGGCTCAGGAAAAAGCCATAATGGGGCTTTACTGTAGGTGCTGTCTGGATGACTGTTGTCTTTTAGCACCGTGAGGGACAGAGGAAACGGATATGGGCCAGGGGTGGTGGTAGTAGTGGTAGGCTAGTGATGATGATTATGATGATGATGATGATGAGTTGGAGGAAAACAACAATCCTCTCTATCCCTGTACAAGAAGAGAGAGAGCTTACGTAGAACCCTAACCCCTGCCTGCTATAGGAATGAACCTTAAACAGGAGAGGTTAGCAAGGGAGCGTTGCAATCAAGAACTTTTACAGCTAGAGATGACGCAAATACTCCCTGTATAATACACACTGTACCTTTAACCATAGTGATTTCTGTTAGCTAAACGATAGCTGGGCTAAGGATGCATGATCACTGGTGCCATCCACCCCCCCCCCCCCCCCCCCCCCAACCACTCAACAACCACACAAATGTTGCATTGTCCTACATTTGGCCGTATACAAAACTTTATTTTTTGGAGATTTCAATTGTAACTGAAAGGACGGAAGATGCAATCCATCACAAACTGTTACCAAACCCCAAACACCTTTTTCCTCAATTATCACTCAGAAAAGCAGGTATACGTCTGTGTATATACTTCATTGTGATGCGTTTGACACATTTCGGATGTCCAGCTTTTGTCTGCGTCCCGGTGAGCAAGTAATGCAGGGTTTTGGAGCTGATCCTCTGTGACTTGTCCTTCAGATGGGACAGAACATAATCCTTCCGCCCCCCCCCCACCTCCCACCAACCCCCCCTAACACATTGTGACTTTGACCTCTTGTGTGGCCGGATCAAATAAGAGCTACAGGTAAACACAAACACTGTGAGAGGAGAGAAAACAAAGCTCTGGTGGTGATAAATGACACACACACACACACACACACACACACACACACACACACACACACACACACACACACGCACACATACATACACACACACACACACACACACACACACGCACACACACTCGCAGTCTAAATGTAAAGACACAAACCTGCTCAAATGAAAGGAAGCCCAACACACATACACACACGCAGCAGTGACCTCTCACCTTTGATTGTAGCACATTGAGTAATGAGGGGTCATTTGCTTCAGTTAAATATGTTTAGGTTCTGGGGGTGGGTTAAGAGGCATAATCACATGCAGACACACTCAGTCACACAAAGAGACATATATAGACACTCATGCTCCTTTTGAATGCATATAAATAGACACATCTACAACTCCTTTTGATACACAAACACTAACAGAGGGAGACGCACACGCAAGAGGGAGACGCACACACATGCATACAAATCTGCAGATGCCTACTTCATGTACGCGGGGAACACACACAAATACACACACACACACACATACAGGCCCCTCCGCACACACTGCACACTTGTCTAGTGTAAGTGAGATGTCTTCTGTTTCAACAATGTGTGCAGTGTGCGCTGCCTGCCTTTTTCTTCCCTTGGCAGAGTTACCCAATCCCCTGACACGCATTCTGCACGGATGACGGCGGGCTCTTCTCATGACGCCGCCGGAGCCACCCGTTTAGTTCCGCCTGGGCTCTGTACACGCACAGTTCAGAGGGTCGGAGGGCCGAGGGGTGTGTGTGTGTGTGTGTGTGTGTGTGTGTGTGTGTGTGTGTGTGTGTGTGCGAGCGAGCGCTATATGAAAAAAACTCCGTAGCGCCGTGTCTCTAATGAACAGCTTTGATGGTCCTCCTCTGGGGATGTAACATCTGACCGGGCCTCCCTGTATGTGGTGGGGTCCCCAGAACACCGAGTACAGTACCACACAGTGTGGACTCAGATACATACATATATATATATATATATATATATATATACATATATATACACTCAACAAAAATATAAACGCAACACTTTTGTTTTTGCTCCCATTTTTCATGAGATGGACTTAAAGATCTAAAATTCATTCCAGATACACAATATTACCATTTCTCTCAAACATTGTTCACAAATCTGTCTAAATGTGTGATAGTGAGCACTTCTGCTTTGCTGAGATAATCCATCCCACCTCACAGGTGTGCCACATCAAGATGCTGATCTGACATCATGATTAGTGCACAGGTGTGCCTTAGACTGTCCACAATAAAAGGCCACTCTGAAATGTGCATTTTTTTGCTTTATTGGGGGTCTGGGGACTCAGAACCAGTCAGTATCTGGTGTGACCACCATTTGCCTCATGCAGTGCAACACATCTTCTTCGCATAGAGTTTATCAGATTGTCAATTGTGGCCTGTGGAATGTTGGTCCACTCCTCTTCAATGGCTGTGCGAAGTTGCTGGATATTAGTGGGAAGTGGTGCACGCTGTCGTATACGCCGGTCAAGCACATCCCAAAAATGCTCAATGGGTGACATGTCCGGTGAGTATGCTGGCCATGCAAGAACTGGGACATTTTCAGCTTCCAAGAATTGTGTACCTATCCTTGCAACATGGGCCGTGCATTATCTTGCTGAAACGTGAGGTGATGTTCATGGATGTATGGCACAACAATGGGCCTCAGGATCTCATCACGGTATCTCTGTGCATTCAAAATGCCATCAATAAAATGCACCTGTGTTCTTCGTCCATAACAGATGCCTGCCCATACCATAACCCCACCACCACCATGGGCCACTCGATCCACAACATTGACATCAGCAAAGCGCTCATACGCTGTCTGCCATCTGCCCTGAACAATGTAAACCGAGATTCATCCGTGAAGAGAACACCTCTCCAACGTGCCAGACACCATCGAATGTGAGCATTTGCCCACTCAAGTCTGTTACGGCGACGAGCTGGAGTCAGGTCAAGACCCCGATGAGGACGACGAGCATGCAGTTGAGCTTCCCTGAGACGGTTTCTGACAGTTTGTGCAGAAATTGTTTGGTTATGCAAACCAATTGTTTCAGCAGCTGTCTCAGTGGCTGGTCTCAGACGATCTTGGAGGTGAACCTGCTGGATGTGGAGGTCCTGGGCTGGTGTGGTTACACGTGGTCTGCGGTTGTGAGGCCGGTTGGATGTACTGCCATATTCTCTGAAACGCCTTTGGAGACGGCTTATGGTGGAGAAATGAACATTCAATGCACGAGCAACAGATCTGGTTGACATTCCTGCTGTCAGCATGCCAATTGCACGCTCCCTCAATGCTTGTGGCATCTGTGGCATTTTGCCGTGAGACAAAACTGCACATTTCAGGGTGGCCTTTTACTGTGGACAGTCTAAGGCACACTTGTGCACTAATCATGATGTCAGATCAGCATCTTGATGTGGCACACCTGTGAGGTGGGATGGATTATCTCAGCAAAGCAGAAGTGCTCACTATCACACATTTAGACAGATTTGTGAACAATGTTTGAGAGAAATGGTAATATTGTGTATCTGGAATGAATTTTAGATCTTTAAGTCCATCTCATGAAAAATGGGAGCAAAAACAAAAGTGTCGCGTTTATATTTTTGTTGAGTGTACATATATATACATATATATATATATATATATATATATATATATATATATATATATAACTGACCCTGTGTGTGACCCTGTGTGTGATCTCTGAAGGACCAGAGCGGTAGGAATTCCAACCTTTGAAAAGCACCGAAAGGAACCTTGCATTGACCTTGCTGGAAAAAATGGGACAGATAGAGTGGAGGCCTGTGTGCGTTGTGTGTGAGTGTTTGCGTTGGTTAGTGTGTGTGCTCGCCTGTGGCTATGCCCTCACCTCCGTTGACCCCCCAGAAAGAGCTCAAAGGCGCAGGGAGGGTGACGCTCTCTGACCCCCGGACGGAATCCTTTAGCCAAATTTGAAAAATCCACTCATCTATATTGCGACTAGTGGCGACACTGGATAACATGGGAATGTGCTCCGAAACCACTTCTGGGGGGGTCGAGACCTGCCTGTGTACGAGCCGCACTGATCATCATTATTCATTTATTTACACACGGTTTAATCTGTCCGCATGCTGGATGTGTCAGATCACACAGAGGGGAAATTCACCGCATGGGTTTGATGATTTTATTAGAGTGTGAGTCAGAGGATTCGGGCCGAGGCGATTGTGGAACACACAAGCCTCCACTTCAAATGGGACCTATTGCATTTGGGAATATGCTTTGAATAAGCTTTCAGACTAGAGCCTGATATCGTGGGAGAATTAAAGTGAAACATTTGAGTCGAAACCAAATGAGATCTCAGCCTTTTGTCAGTAATTGGTGGGTTTTTTTTTTTTTTTGCGCACAAGCTTCTGCATGCAGAGCCTGAGCCAGCAACACCCCAGAGCCTCTCCCCAGCTGATTCCCAGAGAAAACAAGTTGTGGGCCTGTGAGACTTTCAATTAAGACACACTGAGCTGGTTATACTGAGCCTGAGGTCTGGCATGCAGCTCTGATATACACTTTTTTTATGATGCTCTCAAATCTATAAACTCAATTTATTATGCAAACATATTGAAGAGGCCATAAAACGGGAGGATTGCAGTTGGCTTATTGAGGTGCACTACAGTGTGTGTGTGTGTGTGTGTGTGTGTGTGTGCGTGTGTGTGTGTGTGTGTGTGTGTGTGTGTGAGTGTGAGGCTAGGGGTGTGTTTGGGAGAACAACTGGAAATAAGATTATGGGAGATTATGGGATAAATAATTGCTTTTGTTTATCTTTCCTTGATCCCAGTGCGTGTGTGTGTGTGTGTGTGTGTGTGTGTGTGTGTGTGTGTGTGTGTGTGTGTGTGTGTGTGTGTGTGTTGGCGCGCACATGGGTGTATCCTGAGCAAACACAAGTGAATGCATGTTGATGTCGTCAGGAGCAGGATGTGTGTATGTACTTAAAGACTGAGGTTTGGCACAGCTACATGAAAAGCTGGAAAAATGGTGGATGAAACTGGCACATGGCTCATATTGTGACACTGTGTGTTGCATAAACACGCAGAGAAACACATTACAAGAGTCATCAATGAACTGACAGAGAGAGAGAAAGAGGGAGAGAGAGAGAGAAAGAGGGAGAGAGAGAGAGAGAAAGAGGGTGTGAGGGAGAGACGAAAGATGCTTTTGCACGTTCAGGCTTTGTAGCATGATGTTAATGGAACATCAGGAGCCGATGCAGTGACAAGACTTAGTATGATCATCATTCTGTCTGTTCTACAACTGTATACCAAAGCTTGACTTCTCTGCAATAGGCCCGTTGTTACATTTTCACTGGGCCCCAAACCCAGAAAGAGAATGATTTTACATTGGGGAGTGTGGAATCCACCGGTTAAACAAGCTATTGTTTAGAATAGGATAGAATAGAACATATTGGAAAATCACACAAGAAAATAGAAACAATACAGTATAACCCAATCAAAAAGAACAGAGAGGAAACAGGGCAGAGGCTATTACAATAGAAAGGGAAAACCGGCTACTGCACATTACAATGCAATCGTAACATCGCTGGTTTGATTCGTATCGACTTTTGATCCCCCCCCCCCCCACACACACTCTGCCAACACTTCCTGTCTGCCTCTCATCGTTACAACTCTCCACTACAAGCGGAAATGCTTCCCCCTGCTCCAAAAAATAAAGCTGTAACAGAAAAAAGAACACATTTAAATAGTATAGAACCGAATATATGGAAATGAGGAGAACCTGGACAGAATTGGAAGCAAACGTAGTGGGATACAACATAACCGAATATAACATATAAGAGACCAGAAGGTCATATGATTGTTCGCATTAAGTCTCCTATATAAATATAAACAGTTATAGATAGTGGGAGACTCTGCCCAGCCCCCTCTCCATTACATCCTGCCCCCTCTTTTAGCTCACATGTCCCCCAGTACCTACACTTCCTTCCAGGGTTACAGCCCAGACCTTGGCCTTTCACCAGGTGGCCCCTGTCCAGCCAACCAGCCCCGCACATCCCACACAGTCTGGGGCACAAGACCACCTCACTTACCCATCTGGGGGGTAACTTTTCCATGCTTTGTCAGACCCCTCTGATTACTTAGAAAAAACAGGTTTCTCCTCTGTGATCATTTTAAGTTAAGTTGAGTCTTTATTTGTCAATTCACACACATGCAAGGTAAGTCACACACGGTAATCGAAATGAAGTTTTTTCGATATTCCCTCCCATACATCTCTAACACACACATGCAGTTGTACAGAAGGGGGTTATGGCGCAGGGTCTGCAGCGTTGCCACGCCCCTGGAGCAGTTTTGGGGGTAAGTGTCTTGCTCAAGGACACAATGGTGAAGCTGGTGGGCACCGTATAGATGCAATACCAGCCGGTTCACTAGTGTTACAAATAACACCCTCCTGTCCGATGCCGGGGATCGAACCAGCGACCTCATGGATACTAGTTTCCTCTTGGCAATCCTACCACCATTTAGTAGCTTTTGTTCAAATAATCAGTCTTTTGATGTCTTTTCGAGATGACGATCAAATACGAAATAATGTGGTGAGAGAGAAAAAAAAAGGAAAGTGCAAAGTAAATTTGGCACACTTTTACAGTCAGTTGAGAGCGCCTGGCACCCTACACCTGATGCTGCTGTGTCTCCTAGCACCACACCCTTCCAAGACGCGTGTGGTAGGAAGTAAGATGAATGATTGTGTTAATGATTCTTGGCTTGGGCTGGGGGATGTTTCCATTTACATGTCCAGCAGCTCTGTCTTCCTGCCTCTGTGTTGTCACCTCCGCTCACTTCCACTCTCCTTATACAATCCCCGCTGAGTCCAAATCAGTGTTTATGTGTTTTTGTGTCCACAACACGGAGACCATATTTGTGTTGTTGTTTTATCTCCCTTGATTTCTGCATGATCATAGGGTGTATGTGTGTGTGTGTGTGTGTGCGTGTGCGTGTGTGTGTGTGTGTTGTGTTATTGAAAGGGAAAAAAAAGCGTGGCGGATGTACAATGGGGGACTCTCCTGGCCCAGACACCTCAGTAACAATCAGAGGGGTCTCCGCTCAGTTTCCTGTTTGAACTTTTTATTGGCCCGCGCAGTCATCACCGCGGCGACGCAGACAGGAAGAGCTGCACCAACTGCATGATGGACAAATGGACAGGAAGATTAAAAGCACGGCGAGAGAATGTGCGGATACACTCCCCCAGTCTATTTCGAGCTTTGAAAAAATACACACACAGACATCAACACACACACACACACACACACACACACACACACACACACACACACACACGCACACACACACACACTAAGGATGCTTCGCTTCCTGCCCTTTGCCATCAATGAGTCAGACATTTTTTTTACTCTACTCCGTGTTTTGTTTTGAATACCTTTCCCTTCCTCTCAGAAGTCAAACAGTGTCAGGCTAGTTTTGTGGTTTTGTGGAAAAAGCCACCAGTGTGTATACAGTAAAGTGTTGGGCTGCTGCTGCTACTGTAAAAAGCAAAACACTGTTAACAGAGGTCTGCACCTCGCTGAGCAAATGTAACACTTTAAGACATAACTTTTGAATGCATAATATAGCATTTACTCTCTCATACAAATGAATGGTTTAAAATATTAGGAGAACACATACTTAGTTCAGTGCAGTCAGGAGATTAACCAGCACTTCATACATGCTGAGATGCAACTGAGAAGAATCCCTAAGTCATAGGAAAGGTGGGCAAGATGTTGCTGCGAAAGTCAAAGTCAAAGTCAGTTCTCTAATTGCCTCCACAGTTAATTTCAAAATTGGGCTTAATTTTCTGCAAGAATGCTTTCAGTTTTAAGTGGTGTTTGAGGTGGTCAAAGCGGCTGATTAATTGCCTGGGTTTCAGGGTCTGACATTTTTGGTCGGCTGTCTTAGCACTCTGCTGTGGCTCAAACCGTAGTCTTGACTTGCTGTGACATAACACTGAGCTGCACTACAGAATAAGACTGACCCTATTGTCTGTACCTTCCAGCCATCTGCCGCTCATATACAATCGCTTCTCTATTACTAACTCTTTTGTCAACAATGTTATGTAGGCATTCGTCTTGTTTGAAAAAAAATTCTTGGAGCAGTGATAAAAATGTGTTACGTTTCATTCTATGTTGAGTGTCCATTTGAACTTGTGTGTTAGGGTTAGGTGTCTACTGAGCCTAGACCATAGACTTTACAATAGGATAACAGAGCAAATAAAATGAAACATCTAATTTATAACAAGCATCTATGTGGAAAGTGCTTTCTTGTGCTTGGGCTTGAGGCCAATTGCAGTACCGCAATTGGCCTCTAGGTCCCATTTTCTGTGACTCTCCACAACGTATCCCGCTCTTAAAGCTGGGGTATATGATTTCTGATTGGTCACAGTTAACATGAGCTGACACTTTGACCAATCAGAGCGAGGCTCCGATTCTCTGTTCTTATTGGCTGTTGGGACTGTCCATTCACTTTGGCACGACTTTGTTGGTGTAGACGTGTCAGGGAGGGACCATAGGGGAGGGACCAAAGAGAACAAGTGGAGCGGTTGAGGTATTTGGATTCGATATCCCAACTGCCATTTTCTCCCCAAATCCTTCACCCCAGCTTTAATGCATGCATTATCTCTGCCCTCAGTTAGGATTCAAAGGATGGACATCCGAGTGACTTAAGTGAATCCCGGGTAATTTTGAGGACATTTAAAGTGACATGATCCTGTAGTTACCAATTGTGACCGCAGACGACGCTGTTCTGTAAAAGTAACACACGCTCACTACAAGAGAGCTGAGCAATAATAACAAAAGGGACTTATTTTTCTAGCCTGGCTCCGCCCGCCCGCCTACTTCCGGCCAAATTTCATTTTCCCTTCAGTAGTCAGTCTGGGTGTGCAGTGCATTTCTCAGTTTTCTCCGGCTAATCTACAGCCGTCCAATCAGCCAACAGAGCGAGTGGCTGAGAACGATGACGTCGAAGTCGCGCTCCAGTTTCAGTTGAATGCTGCGTTCCTTTATACTCGGAAGAAGGAGATTTCCGACTTGGTAGTTCCGAGTTCCGACCTGTCTGTGTTCCAGTGCATCTGCTCGCAAAAGTATGGACGCCAACAACCTTTCTCGTCCAAATAACTAAACGTTAGGCTCTAACAACTTACCGTTGCCAGGTACCGGTAGATTCATAGACTACAATATGTAGTGAAGTCGGAAATTTCCGAGTTCCCTGTCCAACTGGAACGCACCGTCAGAAGCCGGCACATGACACACGTGACGACCAAACGTTATGCGATCGGTTGGCTAATCCAGAGTGGCACTGGACAGATCCAATAGTTTTAAACTTCAACAGACACCCGCCTCCAAGTGAGTGAACGTTTGCCAATTACAGCACTTCCAGACCTTCTGTACAAATGACATGAAGTACGATGGTCTGGTTGGACCAGGCTATTATTTTTCTATTGGAGAATGGAAAAAGTATTGCTTTTGTGTTTGCAATCTATTTCATCTGGCAGTATGGGGTGCTTTTTATTTAGCACTACATCACTGTTTACAGTCCTGTCTTTTTTTTAGAGGCGTGTCTGCTCCTCCCTTCTCCATGCCCACTTCCCATCTCTCAGGCCTGTTTCCCAGCAGAGTTCCCAGTAATCAGCCCTCCTTTGATGGGGAAGCAGCGGCAGGGAGAGGCACAAGGGATTAGGACTGAAACAGCCGGAGCTTTGGTTACAGCCTCCCTCCACGCTTCCTAAGGCAGCGCACACAACGGCAATCTGGGAATTTTCCACTGAATCATATAGAAAGAAAGAAAGAAAAAAAAGAAATGTTGAGGGAGCATGGCTTGCTCACGTAATCGCAGAAAAATGTACACAGTACGTATGTGCACTTGCATGTGCAAAGACAAAGCATGCACACCAACCACATACCGTAAGCAGTAACAGCGAGAAATACGATAACCGAAAATTACAATAAAGTTACTTTAATTATTATTATTATTATTAATCAATTATTAATTATATAGGACGTGGTGGTCATTTTAACAATTAGACAAAAGGCATCCCCCCCCCCCCACCCCGTAACCAAGGGCCGTTTAGTCCTTACACACAGGTTTCACCCTTAGCTGATCATGAAGCAATTTTTCAAACCTTGACGTAACAGAAACTTTAATGCAAGGTGCAAAACCGCTTTTAGAAACAGCCATAAAAAATTGTATTCAACTATGCTAATTAAATGAAAATGTGAAATGAATGTACTCTCCTTATTTTGCTGCTCCTCTGATTACCACTTCTCCTCTCTGGATGTGCCTATCGCTCTCATTATCTTGATCAAACTGTAAACACAAACATCTCCCGTTCGCTACTCTCTTTTATCCTTTTCTATTATCATGTGCTCCCTGTCTATAATGATCAAAGCTCCTATTAAGAAACATTCCCCAGCAGGGATGAGTTATAATAGACCCCGTTATTGCATATTCATTTTCAAGATGTTTGATTCCCCAGAAGAGCTTGTCTCTCATGTTACTGTATGGGTGTGAGCAGGGTATTTCATTCCATCATGACCTTCTTTCAGTGCCTCATTAGCCTGCTCGTTATCTCATTAGATAATTGAGTGGACCTCGTTAGCACCTGCAAGCTCCTCCAGGATGGAGCTGGTTAACACTGGGATGTTGGTTAATGAAATGGATTTATCAGCTATGGAACTGCTCCACTTTTTCTTTTTCTAATTTTTTTTCTCAATTGGATTTCTGCTCTCAAGGAAAACTGGGCCAGGCTGGGCTGGAAAATCATTGTATCACCACGAACGACATCAACCAAGGCCAGTGGTGAGTGCATCATCCTACCAACTTAAAGCCAGACCTTGCAGCTATAAATTGTGGACCACAAGCATGGGTCAACAGCAGCACGCTGCTGTTTAGTTGGTTGAGAGGAATGTTTGACTTAATAGATAGCAGTCTCCTCTTCTGTGTTGGCAACAACAAACACACACATATATATATATATATGTATATATTTAGAATTGCAGGCAGAGAGGTTTTCCCTGAAAAACAACAAACACCAACAAATAACAGCTCTGTGTTTCCTCCTAAAGAGTTTGTTTGAATTACTCCTTTATTTGTGTTAAGTGCCTGTGCATTTCTGGAAGTGGACAGCCTGAGGAAAGAAGGGGTGGGTCTGGAGAGTGGAGGGTGTCCTTTGGGTTAATTTGTCGCTGTTTTGTTGGTGGTCATGCTGGAGCTGTGTATGGCCCAGAGGGACATGCTGTTGTGGGTGGTGCGGGGGATGGGGTGCTGAGATATTTCTTTTTTTTGATTTTCCAGAGGGGACACAAATGCACAGAGGAAACACTGGTAGCACTTAAGAAAAGCCAAATAAACAATTTGGGTCCAAATGATTCACAGGTGCGGGCAGGCAGGACCGCCATCTGTGGCAGCGCCCCCACGGTGGCACCCCTCCCGCGACAGCAGTGGCACGGTCCTCAGTAAGAGCACCATTATGTAATCACTTCAGCTGTCGGCACAGCTCAAACCAAACCCCAGAGGGAGGGAAGATGGGTGCTGTTGACTTTTTTTGGTGTTGCTGTTTCGAATATGCCTTCCAAAAGCGCTCTATGAATAACTGTGTGTGTGCTGGCATGTGAGGTATTCTTCTGTCCACGGTTCCCTGTGTGTTTTATGGACCTGCTATGAGTATGTCGTTCTTGACAACTGGCTAGTGGCTATTTCACAAGACTTCTTTAAAGCTGCCGTCACACTACAAAGTGAATTTTCTTGCCCTCGCAAAATAAGTGGGGCTGAAAGCTTGGCAAAGTATAGTAACTAGACTACAGAGCTAGTTAAACTCTAGAAAGGTAAACTGACATAGCTGGCAAAAAGCTAAAAAACAGTTAAGTTGCTAGCCTACCACAACAGCATTAGGAGCTTGGGACATGGTGGATGTTACAACAGTGTGCATTAAAATATATCTGATTATTCCCGCTAGACTGAAAACTAAACTTGCATCAATATAATTCATCTCAATGCACTTATGCAGGCTTAAACTCACTGAGCAAAAAAACCAAAAAAAAACAACAACTCAATAATGTTTGAAACAGGCGCCTAACACAAACACACAATGCAGCTTTTCTTACAAACCTCCTTTCAATGATAGCCACAACGGTTCGAAACCTTAACTTGATTAGCGGGATAAACATCAGCTCAAAAGCATTAGTGAGGTATGGTAAAGCGGTGACCTCACTGATAATGCACACACACACACACATACACACACACACACACACACACACACACACACACACACACACACACACACACACACACACACACACACACACACACACACACACACACACACACACACACACACACACACACACACACACACACACACACACACACACACACACACACTTAGCAAGCACTAAAACTAAGCTGAGCATGGGCAGCTGCCAAGGCCAATCAAAGCCCTCTGTACATCCTGTGCGCAGCTGTCCGCTCCAATCATAGCTGCACGTGTGTCATCTGCCTTTCAGTGGGCAGCGGCGTTCAGAATGGCTCTGTGTGAACCCAACGCTTTCACTCTTTTTTCGGTTGCCTTCTTGTCAGAGGAAAACGATGATTGCATTTAATAAACCTGAAAAGTCTCATTCAGGGTAAAAAATAGACTTTTAAAGAGAAATGCGTCCGCAAAAATGTGACGGTGAAATCGAAGCACAAAAGCTTCAAACGCTACAATAGATCTGAGAACAGCTTCCCAACAGAAGCCAATTGGTGGCACAATCTAAATCTGTTTTAGCTTGAAAAAACACACCAAGCTGCTTAGTTTTAACCCTTTCACGCATAGAGGTCACTACAGTGGACAGCTATTCAAATGCTGTTTTCTTGAATATGCATGGGTGTAGATCGCCTAGTTGCATATCAGCCACTACAGTGGACTCTTATGTGTCATCCAATGCACTGCCAACCAGTGGCCAACCATTGTAAGAGCAGCTACAATTAGTCAAAACCAAGATGGCCGACAGGGAGCAGAAAAGTTGTGTAGCTCAGGAATATCCTGTAAATACTTCAAGAATAGCAGACTCTGGCAGGTAAAAAAAATATGGCAACATCAAGTAACATCTTAGGAGTCATATAGTTGTTCAAATTTCCAATTATTGATTTTACATTGGGAGGAAATGATGTTTAATCACATGTCCACTAAATTGGACATCATGCATCACGGACTTCAATAAATACTATGACTGCAGATGTGTTGTGCTTAAAAAAGCTTATTTTGCTGTAACTTTTTGGTTTTAAATCAATTGATTTATGTTATTAGAATGCAACTTGAAGTATTTGTGTAAAAAGAAAAAAAAAATTCCAGACCATTCCATTAGGTGTAAAACAGTTGGTGTCACTATGATGCCAATTTTCATATTAAAATAGCTTTGATGATGTGATGTACAAGTCAGTAGGCTATACTGCTAAATGACATCTGAAAAAGAGAAATTGGAAAACCAAGGAAAAAGTTATCTGTTATTTTTATAGAAATTTTTGATTGAAAAAATTATTCCACGCTTTTGCATTAGATTGAAGTATTGGAATATGTTAATATATGTGAACAGGCATTGAAAATATGTATTATTTTATAGTTTTCAGATAATATATCATTTTTTTCACTGTTTTGTTAAATAAATAAGGTCAAAATTGAGAAGTCAAAACGCATGGAGTCCACCCGAGTGGACATGTGTAAAACTCTCTGAAAAATGTGTGTTTAAAAAAAATGAAGTTATATTTTTTCTTTTCATGCCTAAAGAAGTATAAAATCACTTGAGAAAAAAATCCAGACTAAGGATATCATAATTCATGCATGAAAGGGTTTATCACGAAAAAGTCTGGATCTACCGTTTTTCCTCTCTTTCCTCCATGATCCCTGTGATAACAAGTTGGTCTAGTCACCTTCCCAGCGGGCGGTGGAGCCTGGGACTCCCACTATTTTACCCACCATTACCTTCCCTAATAAGCCATCACAGTCCTATCAGTGCACACCAAAACCCACGCAGACTCAGGTGACCTTGGCTGACCTCTGTGCAGGTCACTTCCTGTGCCCAGGGGCGCCTGGGGGGCTCGCGATGAGCCAAAGGTCATGGCAAAGGGGGGAAAAGAAGGGGTTGATGGGAAAATATATTTAAAAAAAAAAAAGAAAGAAAAAAAGATGGAAGTAGCCCCCTCCAACATGAACACACAACTCAGTCCAGATTATCTAAAGGATAAACAACTGAGGTCTAAGTGTTCTCTAGAGGGGGGGCGGGGGGGGGGCACAGAGAGAAGCCCTGTTTCCTTCCAAGCACAAAGTGTGTCTGTGGTGAGGTCAGCTGGTGACAGCTGAACGCTCCCAATCTGTACACCTCGGCCAACCACTGCTTCACATACTTACTGAAAAGGCTGATTCATGCATTCATCCCGGTAGCAGAATGATTCACAGCTCGCTCGCACACACACACACACACACACACACACACACACACACACACACACACACACACACACACACACGCACACGCACACGCACACACACACACACACGCACACGCACACGCACGCGCTACACAAACACACACACACAGACCCCAAGCAGGGGCTGAGAGGTCTTAAACACAATCACCTTTTCTTCTTTGTTGGAGAGGCAGGAAAAACAGTGGTCCGACACGGCGGCTTCTCTGCCCATGTGGAAAGACTCATGGGAGATTATCGCTGGAGTAGCCCGGGCCGGGGCTGAACAAGGGCCCAGCTGTTGAACAGGAAGTCACCTCCGGCACGGCCCTGCTCGCTGCCTGGCCGGCAGTCGGTGGAGGGGAGGAAAGTCAAAACTGACACTGATACAACAAAGTCTCAAGAAAGCTCCCAGTGTGCTCCGGCTGTGTGTGTGTAAATCTGAAGAAGGCGGTGGATGCATGGAGAGCAGTCTGCAGACACAGACGCAGGCAGAGACACATTTAGAAAATAAAAAAGAGAGAATGAAAGAGTGGAGTGTATGAAGGGGAGGTTTTGTTAAGATTGATTAAGAACATTGCTCAGGTAAAACAAAGCCTGTGGTGTTCCTATGAAGTGGCCCAGGGGAGCAGACTTCTGACTTTACAAGGAGGTGTTTAATAATACTGAACGGGAAGCCTCAACCTGAAGGGAAACCCAGTTGCACTTAGAAAGTTTAAGGGAAGTGTCTCACAGCTGCATGCCCATCAGTAGGGACTGTGCTGCTTTCGTCCGCACAATGGACATCTGATGGAGAAATGTCGTAAACAATCGTGACAAATGACATTTGCTACAAAGATTGCGCCGCAGTCTGCGCACAGCTGAGCCATTCGGCTTCTTTTGACGTCTGCAGCTTTGATGCGGCTTCAGATGTTCCGCCCACGCCACTGCACAGCCGCTGGAAGCAGGGCCAGAGAAAGACATTTGTGGAGAGGAAGAAAAAAAGAAAAAAAAATCCCAGGACAGAGATGCATAGAGAAAACACAAGCTCCCATGCCAGGGAGAAACACAGTTACTCGGTCACTCAGTCATTAGCATTGCAGATGCTAGCGATAGGAAGTGTTGAATGGGCCTCATGCATATACAGCCTGAATCACCAGCATTGTCCCGAGGACTGCGCAGTGGTGCTACTGTACGGCATGAGTGTGGGAGTGTGAGAGTTAGGGACCCAGTGTTCTGCAGTGGTCGGAATCCACTGTGGATACGTGTGGGATTCAAGGCTTTCCTCTTATCACAGCCAAATGTCAAAGTGAGGATGTAGCGGCGCGGAAGCAGAATAAAGCATAGCAGGAATACTTCTCGGGCTGTGTCAGCGGCATACTTTGCATTCAGCAGCAGACTCTCAAGAGAGGCACTCTCTCATTGCGAGCTCCCAGGCCTCCAGCTGATAAGCCCCAAGTATAAAAAGAATATGGAGATGAAAATGCCGTCCTCCTCCCACTTTCTATTTCCAAACACAAAACATTGCACAGCAGTTGCGCAACACCTATCAAATATTGTTAACATTGCATCACCAAAATCCCGATACTGGTGATGTCAACACGGTCTAATCAGCTGTTTGAGTTTACACTAGATGAGCACAGGGCGATAACTGGGTAAGAGGTGAGGAAAAGCCCTGTGTAACCTGTGTGGACAGCGCAGGGCCCTTTGTAGTTGTAGAGTTATCTCTCGTAACCTCCATGATATCTCATCCCAGCATGATCAAATGCAATGTTAGCTCTGCCCCAACCACAAACCCACCCTCCCTGGTGACCCTCATTAAGCGACCATACGTCTGGCCACTGCACGGCCCGTCAACTCCGTTTGAAGTGTGTGTGTGTGTGTGTCACTGTCGACAGATGACCCGCACGACCTTGTCCTTCACAAGGCCTCGGAGGATCAATACACACAAGGGCTCTCTCCAGCCGTCATCAAACAAACAGGATCCGAATCTGTGTGAGTGTGTGTGCTTCAACGGACATGCGTGATTGCGTGTTCATGCGTGGGGGTTTGTGTGTGTTTGTGCCCGCAACTAATCCTACCTACAACAGCTGATGTCATTCAGATTATTCAAGTGATCAATAAGATGTGGGCTGGCGGGCGTAGCAGATGATTAGCATTAAACATGTATATTGATCAGGAGTGTTTGTGCAGAATATTCCCTGATGTACGCCGCCGGGTGTTTAAGCACGTGGCACACACAAATCTATAGGCCCACATTAAACACAGTTTAACAAATGAGAGCACGCGGACGTTTGCAATGTAGTTATTGGCCGCTGCTTCTTTACAAAGTGACTTGAAAGTAGTGCTTAGTAACAGGTCGACTGTCAAACCTGGTGCCTTTCATTGTATATAAAATACATACAAGTAAGGCTAGTTAAAATACAGATATTTTTAAACCAAGTTGACCCTTGATTTGATCCCCCCTAGTCCATTTTGCTGGGGTTCTGTACTCTTTCTTTTCACAATCCACTTCACATGAAAAGTGAATCTACATATGCAACATATTCATAACTATATTTAGCACTAGAACGCCCTCCCCAAAGTAGAGAGCAACGCCAAAGTAATATGTAATAGAAACTGTCTAGATCTTTTCCTGTCATACATCAAATGATAGGAGGATATGAGACGCGATTACTCACATCTTGTGTTTTTCTTGTGTGAAAAAAGGAACGCTCGATATTAATGTGTTTGGGAAACTACAGCGACGGTAAAAATGTCATCTCCACCTTTCAACGACGGCTCACGCACAGTAACTTTTCTTTTTACGTCCCCTCTTTACCACAAATATGCGACCCAAATTGAACAGTCACAGCGGCAGCCCTGGCAGTACGGTCGGGGCTGCATAACTTGAGGTGAAGGCGTGTGTATTTTCCATGGTCGCACAGCGTGGAGGGAGATTCGCCTCTCGCGTCTCACGGCAATCTGTCAGGGAGCCACAAGCAGCACGCTGACACACCAAAACAGGGGCTTCATTCTCCTCCAGTGTTTCTCAACCTTAGATGAGTCACAGAGTCACTGGCAGCGCTTGAAACAGGCGCGTCGGCCCCTTCGGTTCCTTTGCGGCCGGTGGCTGAGGGGATAATAAGAGAGCTTGCTAGGAATCGGGGGCCTTTCTAATCCCAACCTTCCACACAGACAGCACTATTATCAGCCTTGTGTTTAAGTCAGATTACATGCTACAATTAAAGGAGGCATCCGCGGGCAACCTTTATGGGAAACGCTGCAGCAAGCCAATAAGGGCAAAGGGTTTTTGGGAGAGTTTTGGGGAGAAAGGGACTTGTTTGTGGAGCGCACAGGCCCCGACAAACTGTCCTGGCGGCGGCGGTGGTGGAACGGTTGAGTCATGAGTTTATGCTAAACATGGGCGGAGATGCATAAACATGGACTGTACACAGAGGAATATATTCATATACAACAGGGGAAGAAAATGTAGAGAAAGTGTTCATACACGTTTTGACACAGCGAGTGCACTGACTCATATACCAGGAGCCCCCCTCCACTCAGATAAGTCAAACCTTTTACAAACCTAATAACCTTATTAAAAAAATAAAAACCTAGAGGTTTTACACGTTTTGCCGAAGCATTTGCATTTTAAGGGTAAATGAGCCGGTTGTTGGGGGACTGAATTAGAGAGTGGAAACAGATCGCGGGTATATGTGGAGACCTGTTAACGCTCAGTCCTCCTTTATATTGCATTCCGAGCTCCTCAAAGGCCTCACGTGCACACACACACACACAGACACACCGTTTTACGACATGCGGACAAAAGTCACACTTCATCTGGCCACGAGGCAGATGACAGCTGGATCAAAAACGGCAGTCAATAGCGAATGAATAAATGAATAAACAAATGTGTAAATTAGGAAGCAAAAACAGACAAGTTGAATGCATAATTGTGAAAGGCCTTCTGTGCGCTCCTCCTCTCCTCCCCATGCCTTGCACACACAGCAGCGGGTGTGTGTGGTACTGACGAGTGGCCAACGGGGAAATCAGTGGAGACGCTTTAAATGCCTTAATGCAGTCAAATTGTTTTCAGATTCCACGTTGATGGACAGTTTCCTTTCAACCATTTAACCACCACTGCCCTACACACACACACACACACACACACACACACACACACACACACGCACACACACACACACACACACAGACAGACAGAGAACACCGGCCAGTTGCTCTTAAGTCTGGACATCGTTACGCCGCTCTTTGCTCGACCCCTTGCCCTCTGACCTGTGATCCTGAAGTGCTGTTGCGTCGTGAGCCACACTGAGGTGGGCAGGATGGAGGGACTAATCTGGGACAGGAAGCCGTGGCAGGAAGACATGCAGAAAAGGGCTTGGTGGAGGCTGATTGATATACACCCAAATAAACCAATAAAGATCAAAGCGATAAGGATAAGCCCTCGAAAAGAAGCGTAGAGAGAGAGCCTTCACATCGGTAATGTCCGTTTTCCCCTCTCTCCCCTGGCAGAAAACAGAAGGCATGAGGTGCCAGGGATGTATATCTGAAACACCAGTGGCATCC
This sequence comes from Ammodytes marinus, assembly GCF_949987685.1. Classification (NCBI taxonomy): domain Eukaryota; kingdom Metazoa; phylum Chordata; class Actinopteri; order Uranoscopiformes; family Ammodytidae; genus Ammodytes; species Ammodytes marinus. Next base: position 7,855,282 of record NC_137223.1, on the reverse strand, counting down.
GATTGCTGCACAGACTTGCGCTTTTTTTACACTTGATTTGATGAGTTCAGATGGAAGACAAATGGGATGGGGGGAAAAGAGGAGAGGAGGAGAGAGGAGAGGAGAGGAGAGGAGAGGAGGGGACCTGCCAATCCTAAACAAAGCTAATGCCTTTTATCCTCCTGCCCATTTTAGCTGGAGCTAATCTCCGATCATCTGAATACTCCGGGATTATTACTCCATCAACTCAAAATACCCCCCCGCCTCCACAATTGTCTATGAATGTAATGCAACAAAACAAAGGGCAACACTCATCTATTGTCTGCATTTAAATAATCTTATCATTCAATCTACATTGACACATTACAGAATCGTATATCAGGGCCAGGATTTTTTTTTCATTATGCATTTTGAGAATAACTGCTGACAGGTTTGTGCTTCCCTTATCATTAAGTCATAAGCAAAATGTAATTGAAACACAAATGTTGCATCTTCGCATCTTGTTGTAAGGCAGACATTGGGCTGCAAAGTCATTTGTTTTACCGAAACTAGACCAATAACTGCACTGCACTGTATAAAAGTGAAGGTATTGCATATTGTTTTTTGCTTTTGTGTTGCGCTTATTAAATGGTCCCTGTGCTCTCGTCTCACAGCCCGCTGCACATAGAGTAATATATTAAAAGTATGGCTTAAAGGACATCACATTTCGGTATCTGTCAACATCAATCTTTCCAACTTCAGCTCAGTTTGAGTTGAATATCGACATTGTATTTCGTCTTTGTTCTCGACATCACAATTACCATCGTCTCCAGTGGCCCTCACACCCTTCTGTAGCCAAATTGTGTCATTTGACTTTCATTGTCTGGACGTGCAAAGTGTTAAAAAGAAGTTTATGAAACAACCTCTACATTGTGTGACATTTCTATGATTGTATGATATGACACATTTCACTTGGTGTTGCTGTTAAACATTTCTTGTCACATCACTGTTCCAGGGAGCCAAAAAAAAAACTGAACAAACCTGCTTTCATCCAGTCCCCCTGTGGTCCGTAGAAAAAGTCCAACCCAGCGAAGTGGATGGGGCATGTCCAGACAAGTATCAGGGTTCACAGTGACAAGGGGTTTAGAAAACGGAGGGATGGATAGATGGATGGATGGATGGAAGAGAGAGAGAGAGAGAGAGAGAGTATGGGGGCTGTGGGCACTCTGCAGGCTGGTGAAGAGAGAAAAGTGGCCGGATGCAAAAACACAGAGGACCCTCTCCTGGGGATCAAATCACTAGGGCCCACAACTGTTTCCGTGAATGATCTGTACTAATTATAAGGGTAGTCACTAACAGCTGTTCATACCATGTTGAAAGTAATAATAAGCGGTTAAATGGGGTTAGGTCTGCACAGTTTGAAATTGCCCAAATATGAACCCTCCTGACTTAACATACAATGGCTTTGGTTAAATGAAGTGTTCTTGTTTTTTTTTTTTTTTTTCATCAGCAGTTGTTTTCTTTCACTTTCTTAAATGTCTTTCTTTTCCCATTACATGCACTTTAGCGTCACTCAGCTCCATCAGCTGTCTGGAGATGAGTCCTCACACTTGGCTGGATTAAACCATTTTGCACATGTTGGTAAGGGTGGGCGTGGTCAAAGAGAGCTTTCACTATTTATAATAAAATTTAAACTTAAGTCACTCAAATAATCTGTTAGTTTAATTTTTGTATGACACTTGTTATTTTTTAAATAAAATAAAACTTAAAAAAAAATAAAAAATATAACCATTTCAGTTTGTAGAACAGAGAAATCCTCAAATTGAAGAAATTGACAGATATTTCTCTAATGTTATTTCAAATTCTTTACCTTCTGTTCTGTCTCTCAATTCCTAACTAACTATTCAGCATGTCACGGTGCTGCCAGTGCACTGTTGTGGCAGAGTAATTCATCTTGTATATTGGTTTAAACACACACCTGCTGGATGTCAATAAAACCATTGTGCTCCACTGTAAACATTTTAAGTGTATTAGATTTCATTAGAACTGCAATGACATGTCCTCAGACTGTATTGATAACCTAAAAATGGTCGTACTCATTTTTACTCAATTATTCCTGAATCAATAATGGTGTCAATACATTTTCGGATGTTGTGGACATTTACTAGAAGCAGGTTTTGACCCTTCTGGCCATTTCCTTCTGTTCTTTTCTTTCTCTTCTTGTTCTGGCAATAAAAATGAGTCTTTAGGCAACACACTTCTCAATCAAAAGGGTTTTCCAAGAACAATAACAAGCTGTGACCCAGGAAGCATACACCAGCTTTCCAACCCCTCTACCACATACACACACACACACACACGCACACACACACACACACACACACAGACACACACACACACACACACAGACACACACACACACACAGACACACACGCACGCACGCACACACAAACACATAAACGCACATAAACGACACACACTCAGCGACATCTGCGTATGATGAAGTGCTCAGTGCCATAGTAAAACTGGATGAGGCTTTAAAGACATTCCTCCATTTTACGGCGAGGTGAGAGAGAGATAGCTGAAGGTAATGAGAAGGCCAACGGCTCCAGTGTCATTGACATTGTGCCGCCTCCCTGATCCCTATCGCAGCTCTCCAGCAGGCCAAACAAACAAACAACAACAGAACAAACAATGCAGAGGTAATTGACATTGCTGATGAGGTGGAACGCAACCCCCTACAGGATTGTATTATAGGTGTTTGTGCATGCTCAATCCAGCACCCCAGTGCAGTATAAATATCAGTCACTGCTACGAGGCTCACTAGGTGCCCAGTAGGCTGTTCAGATTGATTGGAGGATGTTGTCTTTGCTACAGCGAGTAGCAGGGGACGCAAGTTAATGGGACAACAAGCAGCAAGCAAAATGATTGGATGCAGTCAGACGTCAGTCACTGAGCTATGGTCAGATCTTGTTGTGAATAAAGCTGAGCAGATACTCAGTGATCCTACCCACCCCTTATATAGGAGCTTCCAACTCAGCAACCGTGGCAGTAGCAGGCTGCTGCAAAGGTCAATCAGAACCAAAAGGTTTAGCTTGTCATTTGTCCCCTCTGCTGTTAGACTGTTTAATGAAAGACACAGGTCAAGATCATGAACACTGTGTTTTTCTTTTACTGTTTTTAACTTAATCTTTGTGAATGTTGTTTTTAGGCCTGCTACTGATTCACTGATGAACTGAACTATTTATTCTTAAATTTTGTTGTTGTTGTTGTTGTGTGTGTGGCGTGCCCACTTGTATGCCTATATGTCCTAAATGTGCTGCACTTTTGACCACACAAATTTCCCAACTCTGGGATAATAAAGTATACTTTGACTTTGACTTTGACTTTAATGTGTGATTAGTAAGGATTCCACCCTGCACTCTTGAGACTTAGTTCAAACCAACTAGGCATAAAAATGAATTGTAACGATTGTCCAGCATTTAATGTAGCGCTGATGGATAGACATTTTAAAAGGGGCGAACCCTCACCAAGCTGTTTCAAGAGGAGAACAGGCATTTGTTGGGAGGTAACAGATGAGGAACTACACATGATCTAGCAGTATGAGTAACATATAGGTATACAACCACTGTTTCTACAGGTAGCAGAACAAAATGGCTTTGACTGACAAAACCACCAGAAAGGAATTGGTGGAGCGACATCCAAGTATTTGTGTGACGTACTGACGTTTTCGACATTCACGTCCACTTGGCACTGACCGGCCAGGCGTGTGCAGGTGTGAAAGTAAACCAGGGTTTGAACTTCTTTGGCGAGCTCTTAACACAACTATTTGTGGCACTTTTCGTGTGATCAACCTATGCAAACACTATACATGTCTTCCAGGAGAGACGAGAGTCTGAAAATGATATCTCCCCTTCGCCCCCGCTCTCCATGATGGCCTGCACTTCAACTGCTCGTTCAGACCAGGTAGGAGAGTTTATAGAAAAAGTCCTTAACGTTACAATTGAATGTAAAAATACTGCAGACAATAGAGGTCTGTGCCAAAGGGTCCAACCCTTACTAATAAGACAAACATCAAGCAATCGGAATGACTTGTTCCTGTGCATCCCAAAAATATATATGGATCCCTTAAAACACAAACTGGTAAACATTAGTATTGATTATGCACAATCAATAAAACAACAGATGCCAATAAAAGTTTGATTTGCATATGCACGCATGCACTGCCCCTAACAATCAATCAATCAATCAATAATACTGAAAAAAATTAAAGCCTTCATGTCCATATGGAAATTTCCGGAACATACGCGTTGTGTAGCTCACTCGAAAAAAAAAAGAAAAAAAATTGCATAAGAAGAAATGGAAATGAAGGGACTGACAGACGTAGGGGCTGGCTGACAGACGGACTGACAGCTCTCTGCCGTGGCCACATTCCTCTTGTGTTGAGTCATGGGCACGGCTTTCGGATCAGACACCACTTTCTCAGCAGACTCTCTTCTCAGTGACTGGGTAATCTGGAGTGTCACACACCCTCTTCCAATCCCGGGCCAAGCTATCCAAACAGCGCCTGCGAGCAAAGGGGGGTGGGGGAGGGGGTGGGGGGAGGAAATTGAATTCCCCTCCCTCAAAGACAGGCCTCCAAATCCCCATCAACAGGAGCTTAGAGAGCCTGCAGTCCATCAAGTTTTCATCTGCCACGGTGGTCCGGCCAATCAGGTTCCTCCTTTGACATACAATGAAGCAAAGGGGCAACGCACCGTTGAACGCGCAAACATGTCAGGATGCACGCATGCACGAAAAGAAGAAAAGAAAACTGACGCTCTGACATGCACTCAGGCACTCACATTTAAGCTCACATGCACAAACAGATAAATAGTCGCACAATCAAGCGAATGCAAACGTACGCGCCTATCTAAAAGCACACACACACACACACACACACCCTCACACAGAGTCCTACCCCCCTCCCCCTCTCATCGCCCCCCTCCTCAGCATCAACAATCAACAATCTGAGGCATTGTGGAGCCTGTGATCCTGTAACCTCTGACCCCTGGAGTTAACCCCTGAGCGGCCCGGTGCTGAGAGGTGAAGCAGGCGGCTCATTGAAAGGCGCTGGAGAGTTTCCCACGAGAAGCGAGAACAGGGGAAGCTCAGAGAGATCCAAGGACCTGATGTTGAGGATGATGATGGTGGTGGTGGTGGTGACGAAGGGTTTGAAGCGAGTTTGCGATGTTCCGACATGCTGTAGTTAGGCGTGTTCGGTGTGTAGATGTTCACACAGCAAAAAAAAAATTATGTTGCAATGTTAAATACCTTTGTTAACATGGCTGGGCGGTCATATTGGAGGTTGGAATTTTTCAGTGGTCGCTTTCGATGATGCGCTAAAAGAACCATCCTTGAAGTTTCAGATGAATTCTTGCAATCAGAGATATCAATCTCCTAATCCTCTTAAGTAAAACCAAGTTGATGGTAAAGTAAGCTCAGGGAAAAGAATTCAACCCAAACACTTGGTGCCAGTTTTTTTTTACCCCACTCATTACCGTGTTGACAGTCTTAACACACAACAGCTGCTCCAGCCAGCACCAGCAACGACATGTCTCCAGAGAACAACTCCCAGCTGCAACACCTCCTCCTGGGCATCCAGGTCAGTGGCCCCCAGCCCCCAACCCCCCCACCCCCCTCACCAAACGGCCAAAGGTCTTGCATTTAAAGGGACCAAAAATGCCGTTTCAATACATGGAAACGGTCAATAGTCATGAGGTTTTTCAGTTTTTCCTTTTTCCGATGGCAGTCTCAAAGTTATCACGGTTAATATTAGGGGGTTTGTATATGTCATGACCATATTTGGAGAAACAGCTGCTACGGTGCCAATATCTTTGTCTTAAGCGGATCAGTGGTACTGGAGTCTTGACCTATACTCAAGTGTCAGGCAGTTTGGGTGTCCTGATATTTATGATACAAAAATGCCTCTGGCACACTAAGTTGTTTGTAGTTGAATGAGGATTGAACTGCTATGAGGATGGAAGGGCGTACATTTCGAAGATATTTAATACATTTGGCAAATGCATTAGTACATTTCATATGGTTGTCTATTTATGTATTTAATCAACAGAGGTTTAACATGCAACGCATTTGGTTAAAATGTATACGTCTACATTTTTAAGACAGCCAAGCCTAAATTATTTGTGCGTACGCATGGTCTGCGGCAGTTGGAAATTTGTTCACAGAGCACAAACAAATATCAAAAAAATGATAAAATAAGATAAGTTACCAAGTTGTGGTAAGCCATGTGTATGCACAGTCCCAAGCACATATTTGATTGATCACACTGTTTGTGAATGAGGCCCTGTGTCTTTGCTCTTTATTATTATGATGTATTACTGTTTTGATTGTTGTACTGCTTTGGTTTAATGTGACTAATCCTCTGCTGCAAGCAATGAACACTACAGTACCTCACAGAAGGACAGCGGCCTATTTAGCTTTGAAAAACTCCCTTTTCTGATTCATTTGATCTAGAAAACTTGCTAGCTGCGCATACACACCACTAAGATAGAGTTTAAGACAGCATGGAGATATGTAGAATACTTGTGCATACAGTTATATGTTCACATACTCAATAATATAGATGTGTAATGTCTAGATGCATCTAGAAAGTCAATGAAGGCTCTGAAACCACATTACTGGGTAATGGCAAAACCATTTCATTTCCTCACTATGCATTTTTCTATACTGACTTTAAAAGAGGTACAACAGTCAACTGAAAGCATTGCATAAGAAGACTCTTATGCACAATATTAGGAGCACAGCTGACATGGGGTCAGCCGGTGCAGTTATACTGTTTATACGAGAGATCTCACAGTTTTGGTAGGAGCAGCAGAGTGGCTCAGAGAGACTTGACACTGACTTCAACCTCTCCTGTAAACTATACGACCCCATCAAATGCCTCGCAGACACATGCGAGTGCACCGGCGAAACATCAGAAGTGGGACAAAAGGCACCTCTGCCTTTTTATTACGTGTTAGACAATCATATGCAGCACGCAAACATGCACACAGACCTACAGACACACTTTCAGACCGTTATCTATATCCTGTGAGGCGGAGCTCCGGCGACCTCTAAACAATGTATCCTTTAGATAAGGATCTGATCACTCTGTGTGTGTGTGTGTGTGTGTGTGTGTGTGTGTGTGTGTGTGTGTGTGTGTGTGTGTGTGTGTATGTGTGTGTGTGTGTGTGTGTGTGTGTGCATGTGTGTGTGTGCGCGTGAGATGCTGGCTCTATAATCGCCAGTATTCATGCTGCACCGGGCTCCAAGCGTTTTCTACAGCTGTCGACTCTTGTACTCACTGACCTCCACCAACAGGTCCTGAGGCCATGGGTCCTTATGGCAGCCACTCAAACCCTCCACTGTATGAGCCGGGGCTGTGTGGCTCTGACTGCAGAGCCAGGAGGCGACTACAAGCTCTCCAGTAAGCTAGCAGGACCCCTCGTGCTGCATGCTAACATTTCACGGTCCTGACCCGAAAATGCAAAGAAAAAAGTACAGACATATGTAGACATGAGTGGAGAGACAGGATTTGCTACAGGAGTTTTCCTTTAGATAACATAAAGCTAAATGTAGGCTTTGACATGATAAGGCGATTATGCAATTACAGGGGGTCAATATTCAAATGAATCAACAGCAGTTTTGATAGAGTTAATACTTAATAGTTTGTGTAGTATGTCAAGACAACATGCAAAACGTTCTTCTCTTCTGGTTTCTCAGTTATTAGTGTTAGCTTCTTCTCATAATTGCATATGATTGTGAACTAAATATCTCTGGGTTTTGGACCAAACTTCTGATGAGAACATTTTATTTCATCATTAATAAATGATTACCCTGAAAGTGTTGAATACATTGATTGACAATAGAAATGATGCAGCCCAAGCTGAATTTACAAGTAACAATACACTAGTTTTGGAGTTTTAAAAATACATATATTTGCTATTACCACAGACATATAGTTATGCATATTTGCATATTATGATTCTGATGAAAGCCGCTGTACACATATCTGGGCGATATAACTGCAGGCTGCGGAGGTAAAGTGCTAAGGTTGCACTGTTGATAGCTTGGTTCTACAGTGGAGTCTGCCAGTCCGAGAAAAGTGTCTCATAGGTGGGCCGCGCGTAAAGTCAAAAAGTATTATGATGACTTCCTTTCTATACATTCTTTGATATTCTCATTGTTTTGGTATAACTACAACAGACAAAACAGATCTAAACTTTTTTCAGTTGCATGATATTTTTCGTCTGTCCTAAATTGCTTTAAAAAAATGTATTTGTTTATCCATTTAAAAGGTTTTCATGTCATCAAGACAACATGTAATGTTCTACACTTTATACAATTATTTATTTAGTAATACTATCAGATAACATTTTATTTGGAGCATTTAGCATGATGTACTGTGACAAGCATTTGCTTGTTTCACGCGCACACATTCCGAGAAACATACACTCATCCAGTCCAGTGGGCTAAATACCCATTTCCCCTTCCACACAAGCCTTCATTGGTTCAATAATGGCTATCGGGCAGACATCCGGGGGGTTGGGGGGGGGAGGGGATATATAGATAGACCCTCTCTCTGTGGAACCTCATCCAGTCACATGAGCCTCATGAGTTTGCACACACCCCTCCACCCCCCAGAACAAGGCACACACACAGACAAAGTGTGATATCCATCACCGGTGGCATTCATATTTCCCAGCTTCAACTCCGCAATGAGTGCAAACTGTTCACTATTGGAGTCATGTGCAGACGAATAAGTGCCCAAGCCAAACGGCAGAATGGGAAACGGTGGGCGGTGGGTCTCTTGAACAAGAGCATGTCCAGTCCCTCTCCGGGTTCCAGCGAGGGTCAACTTAAGTAGAGGGGAAAGCATCATCTCAGGAAGGGGTCATCAACATCATCAGCACAGATGCTCCTCTGTTCTCCCTCTCTGCACTCCCCCCTATAGGTCCGCGCTCCCATGTACACATGCAGACACACTGCTCTTGTCAATCCGTGATGGATGTCCACTTCACCAATGTGAGGATATATATATGAAGTCTGGGGATTCCCGTTTTCCCAGAGGCCTTTGCAGGGGCTTCAAGCGGGAGGGAGAGGAGCTCTGTTACGTAAACAAAGCGGGCTGTGCATCCTGCTTGGTCAGAGCCAGTGAGGAGAGCAATGCTTCACCTCCATGTCTGAGACAAAACGCGGATCATGGAGGAGGACACGGGAAGAGCAGGGGGCAGGAGAAGCGGGGGCGGGCGGAGGAAGAGCCCTTTCCCTCTCAGCTGCGCCTCCACTTCCTGTGTGGGGAGGAAGTCCCTTGTTGGGCGCATAGTGATCTCATCCTCAGTTGTGAGGCGCTTCCGTCCTGGCGAGCAGCGGCGCTTTGAACCGGCAGCCATAGGAGGCGAGCGGAGGAATGAGACACACACACACACACGAACACGCACACACACACACACACACAAACTCACACACACACACACACACACACACGCCTGTCCTGATTATCGCAGTGGAAAACATACACACACCCACACAGCCGGCCCGACAGGAAACAGCACCGCTCGGAACAAACAAGCACTTCCTGTGTGTACTGGGGCCTGTTCGCACAGAGGGCCCAATCAAAATCCAATGTCCTGTCCACTGCATCATTATCACCATCATTCAGGGGACATTACTGCTCATTTGCTAATAGCCACAAGGCCTTATTTATGCTTACAGCCCCCTCTCAACCCCAAACACCCCTCACTGATGAACCAAACTTGGACATTTTTCTCTGCACGGAAGTCCGCTTTTTCCTGCAAAAGTTAGCCACTAATTGAAATACATTAGGCCTAAATGGCCTCTTTTTTCCTTTCACCCATCATGTTGACAGACGACCCAATATTTAAGCTTGCCTCTCTAATTTGTTGTAGAAATACCAAAGCAGCGAGGCAATGTGGCTCAAGGGGCTGTTGGTCTGTTAGTTTACAGTACCATTACATTGAGAGATGGAAGGAACAGAAGAGCCATTATGTTCCCAGTTCATAGTGCGGTCAACACTGGACGCCAGAGAACCTGACCATGGTCACATACTGGGGGTACTTTAAGGTGTAATCCTCAAGATCTCAGCCCTGGTTGATTTGGTGACATCTTTGTTGATTAAATGTGATTTATTAGTGCAATAAACACTCACCAAGCAATTAGTTTGTAAGAAAAACTACCGGAAAATCAACGGGTGTGTTTGTTTACAGTGCAGCCAAACAAAAGTTTTACAAAGAAGCTAATTCATAACAAAATTAAACAAGATTTTAAATGATCCACTGACTGCTCTGACACAGTGCAAAGAGTGAGAGAGAGAGAGAGTGAGCAGTAAACATCAAGGCTGTTAATAGAAAATAGAACCGCAACGTTCATTACATGTTTGCACTTTGTCCTATGAATCCCTTGTTTTAAGGTACGTAATCTTAATCCACACAGGGAATGGCAGAATCCACCACTATCCATGAAAACTATTTCGTAGGAAGATATTTACTTGATGTAAAAACATTGGATGCATATTGCCAATAGAAATAGAAGTTGAGATTTCAGGAGTCAGCGATTCTGGAGAATTTCAGAATCACATATTGTCAATACCTCCTCACGACCCGGACCGCTAACTGTCCGTACTGTGTGTGCGCTGAAACAAATCTGGTGTTGATATACGGCCTAGGCACTGTAACATAGCACTCATCTTAAACCCTTCAACCGCTCATATACTGTGTCATTTTAAATTAGCTTTTTTGGAAGTCAACAAAATGGAAGCTAATGGCCAGAATTAAGAGTAAAAAATGTAACCCCTGTGAAAGCTATTCTATTCAGTAGCTGTGACAGCACAATGTCCATAAAGCAAATTCCACTTCAAACTCACACACATAACCACACTCTTTCCAGGTTACTTTTCCAAACAAACGATACCTGTGATAACAGTTCACTGTTTGCCTCCCAACCCCCGATTTTTCTTTCTGTCTGACCCTCTGCCTTTCTTTTCTCTTTGTGTGTGTATGTTTGGACCAGGAAGCAGCCTCCTTATCTGAAACACACAACCCCAGTGGACAGCAGGGCAGCCTGTGGAAGCTCAACTCTGGGTAAACTTTGCCTTAACTTTGAAGCTGAGCCGTGTGAGTGCTTGTCCTCGGGGCTGCCCGGAGCACTCAGCGCTGGTGGCTCTCCAAAGAGGAGGTCAATGGGACAGGTAAACAGGAAGTGCCTGTGCAGTGATTGACAGCCTGTTTAGACACAAAGAGATGGATACCCACAGACTGCTGACTCACTGACAAATAACTAATCACTGACCGGATTTTGAATATAGATGCTGCAGGGCAAGAGGGGGTACTTTTTTCTTCTCATATGCCTCGTTTCCACCGAGTAGAGCGGGTCGGATCGGAGCGGCTCAGAGAGGGACAGCTCACTTTTAAGAATCTCGGTGTTGTTTCCACCGCCGACCCTACCCTTACTGGTAGGGCGGGGTTTAGGCTGGACTGCGATAGCCGCCGCCAGAAAGTGGGTCAAACTATCGGGCTGTGGAACTGTGGTCAAGCCAGCGGTCTCTCGTTTTTGCTTGGTCAAACCAGCCGCTTCTTTATTTATTCCCCCCGTGTTGTGAGCACAGAGACGGCTCGGGGCAACTGATAGAGACAGTGAGCGAGCAGCGCTGGCTGCAGCAGCTACGTGACATCGTAGCAGTGGGACACAGTGTAGCCAACTGATTCATTTAATGACGAGGAAAAACACCACACAATAAACAGTGCCGCGCTCACATTTTCGCCAAAACTCTCTTCACTCTAGCCGAGGTGACTACAAACGGCGGAAATGATTCAAACCAGCCGCTTCTTTATTTATTCCCCCCGTGTTGTTGTGAGCGTGTATTTTACTACTATCTATGGCGTAAACACACAGAGACCGCTCGGCGCAACTCATAGAGACAGTGAGCGAACAAACAGTGCTGGCTGCGGCAGCTACGTGACTATGGGACACAGTGTAACCAACTGATTAATTTATTGACGAGGAAAAACACCACACAATAAACAGAGCTGTGCTCACATTTTCGCCAAAACACAAGACTCTCTTCACTCTTGCCGAGATCTACACATGGCGGAAATGATTCTTTCGACCAATCAAATGACGGCAGTGTGTAGCTCCGCCTTCTCATGCATTTTCGGCCCGCTTTCAGGCGGCTAGTACCCCTACGGAGGAGTACTGAGATCGGGAGCGGCTCAGAGCGGTTAGGTGCGCTTAAACCGTACCCTACCCAACTTTTGGCAAATGAAAAGCCAAACTACCCGGACCGAACCGCTCCGATCCGACCCGCTCTACTCGGTGGAAACGAGGCATTATGGTGCTTTTCCATTCCATGGTACCGCCTGTACTCTATACTCCACTCGCCTTTGGTACCTGGTACTTTTTCTGGAGGTTGTTTTCCATTACAAGATAGTTCCCACGATACAGCGTCTGTGTAGCTGGTCGTTATAGCGATGTTAGCGGCTAACACTGGCGCCTAACATTAGTCTTTATCCGGGCATTTATTTGCACATTTTGTTTTTGGATTAAGTCACGTTTGGTCAGTTACCACTCAAATAAACGTGTCAGGTTGTCTTATGGTTTGTTTGACCAACATGCTTATGTTCACCAGCGCCTCTCAGGAGAGTTGTTGGTAGACTGTGGCCCTGTCCATCTCGTGCTGGATTTTCTAGTCAGCCACTAAGGTGAGGAACAAATGTACCTCGTCAAGCGACAACCGCGTGGTTGTCCTGAATCATTTCCGGGATGCCAAATTTGAAAGAAAGTAGAACAAAGTCTGGAGAAACGGCAAGCTCCAAAACCGTAGCTTGTTTTTTTGTTGTGTAGGGATAGGGTAGGGTGCAGCACTGATGAAGCTCTTACCAATAAGTGGTCTGCAGTGTTTCACGTCACCATTTGGTACCTGGTCCCTGGAACATCATTGGAGTAGGTACCAAACATGTAGGTACTGATTACTTTTTTATAGTGGAAAACCGGTTTGTAGAACTCACAAAAGGTTTGTAGAATACAGTCGAGCGGAGCCGGTAGACTACCATGTAGTCAAAAAGCGACATTACTCACCTGAATGAATGTATCCCCTATTTTCCCTTTGGTGTATTTTATATGGAAATATGCCTTCTTGTTTATTTTCATACATTTATCTTCTGCCTGTTTTACATTTTATCGGTTGTAACTGTCTTTTTTTGGATCTAGAGAAGGAGAAGACAAATTGGCAACTGCAGAAATCGCGTGATTTATGTCATATTTTTTGGGCACATTCAAGATTGTACTCCGCACGAGAGCCACGCCCTCTCGTGCAGTGGCATCCCAGTTGCATTTTATATTTGCCTGCTAGGTCAAAAATCCTGTGTGCTGATCAATATTTCATCCGGTCTGAGCCATTGCTGGTGCTCAAAGGGGGGTGGGGGGTGGGGGGTTGACTGTGACGTATACGGGTAAAAGCAGAATGTTTTTACACCGTCTGGAGTTGCTTTCCCTGGGGGGAGCTATTTTGTTTGTGACACAACACTGGTTCATTTTCTGACCCGGCAGAGGAGGAAGTCGCTCTCTTTCTTTCCCACAATTCTGAATTGAAACATTCTAAATAAGGAAGAAAATCCTGAACTTTTGGCCTATAGCTAATCTCCACTTCCTTGGCCCCAGTCCTCGACTCTTTCATTGTCTTTCTCTCTCCACTTTCCACCAGTGAGTTACTGTACTAAGTCTAGCCTCCTGTACTCCCACCTCCATCATTTCCCAGGCACAGGGAACACTGAGGGTGCTCGCAGGGGCTGCAGCAGCCTGGGTGGTATCATAGGCCGAGGTCTGGGGCTGCAGCTCGCTCAAGCTAATCACGTTGATTATTGCGATTACAGACCATTTCCCGCCCTGGTGTCACGCTGCAACTTACTGACCTGGATCTGACAGAAAGTCCAGGTTGCCATAGGCGATCGTTCTTCCTGTTCTCCTCCGTTCAAGTCTTCAACCGCCAACCCCCCTCAACTCTCTCTCCCTCCCTCCCTCCCTCCCTCCTTTTTCAAACACAATTGGTCCCCGAGGTAGCTTAGGGACTGTTTCCTCATCCCGTTGCCAAGCAAGTCATGACCAAGAGGTTTACTAGAAACTCTCTCACACACACACACACACACAGACACACACACACACACTCACGCGCATTCATTTTTTGTTCTACATTTCCCTTTTCCAGCCAGCTTCCTCTTTTTCATTAAAGGCTGGCAGTGGGATAAAGTTTTTTCCTGCTACTGTGTGGCCAGCAGGCGTGCAGATGTTTTCTACCCTGCTCCTCGCCCATATGTTTATCAGATCACCGTGCCGTTTCATAATCTACATTATAAGCCCTGAGCAGATAACAAAGCCTTTGATTTGTGCCTGGTTTCCCCTTTACCCCTCCTCCCCCCATGTTAAATTTAGCACAGTGATTACCAAGTGTGATTACGGGCCTCTGCGGCCTCATGTAAATCATATGGGACCAGCGCACACTGCGGTCCTGCACAGAGGACGTGAGCTTGCATGGTCAGGGACAAACAAGAAAGTAATGTTGAAAGCCGGAAGAATTCATTATGTGTTACCTTAGCTTACCTTGCACTCAGGCGGAAAAGAAATTGTCTGGGATACTTCTTATCAGCGCTAGTGTCAGAAGCACTTTTTTTTTTGTTGTTGTTTGCTCTTCCGGGCAACACTTTCTAAAGCCTCTAACTTTCTAACTAGCTTTCTTACTCCCCTGTGTGGCATCTTATAGACGATTTGACCTCATGTGTTCGCAACTGAACCAAAGAATATTATAGTGTTCCTGAGGCGCACTATACTAGGCGTCTTTGATTATAACCACACTCGGATAACAACTCACTCCTAACACCCTAATGAGGCACATTGTGTGGGGCATTCTGACAGACAAAACAGCAAACCAAGAGAGAAGAATGGGTCTTGTGTAACCCTGAAATGCATGCAAACATGTCAACACACCTTCACGTAAATAATGCAGCTCAAGACACATTCAAATATATAGCCTGTAAACATTTTAGAATGTTATATTATCAATAACAAACACAACTTTTTTTCATCATTAAATATTAATAGAGGGAAAAAATATAGGGGAGAACGGGGGAATGTGAGGCATCGGGTAATGTGAGCCACCCCCTGTATCTAGGCAACGGAAAACATTTGTGGTCATGTGAGATATATGTTTTCAAGCCCCTCTCATTTCCCCATGGCCCTGAAAGAGAGGACCTCATGGTGCTGTGGTAAGCATGTTTTTTTCACCAATATAGGTATTTTGCATGTAAAAGTAAATTTTCTTGCTGTCAACTTAATCAACTGTTGTGCCAAAGAAAAGGTATTCACGTAGAAAAACTTCTATCATACGTGTTGATGAACTACCAACATATGAAACCATGTGAACTGAAGATTAGCCTGAAATGCTAAGAGAGGTAGTTTTTTCTCAAATTGTGGTGGTGGGGGAAAGTGAGCCAAATGCTGTGGGGGAAAGTGAGTCACTGTCTCACTTTCCCCCACCATGAGGCAGAAGTTAAGTTTAGTCTTAAACATATTTTAATGTAATATTACATACCATGTGTTTTATTTTAATGTCATACACATTGTAGAAAAGCCATCATGCCAAGGAAATACACCAAGAAGACGACCTGGGGCAACCACACTGAAAGAGCACCTTCTCATCTTACCCTGTAACCTTCAGGGCTGGGATGTAGAGTAGGCCTAGTTGTAGAGTATGACAGGCTGATGTTATAATCCAGTTGGGTCTTCTCCTGTGTTCTGAGTCCCAGGCTGTTCTCGCTGGTTCTGATTTTCCTACGCTTTGACCCCCAGACACTAGCTGGCTCTAAGGGTCCTGTGTTCTGACCCCCAGACTGTGTTCTAATCTAACTGGTTCTATCTTTCATTTGAATCTTATTAAAACCTTTTGAATTATAATATGTTGTATTTGATTTTGTTCAGAGTTACTTTCAAGTGTTTAGAAAATTTGCTTTGCTTAATTGACCAAACCCCATCATTATTTTACTAGTCCGACATTAGTTCTGGAATGTGTGGCTAGCTTTCAGGATTCTTACTGTTACAATATGTGTTGTTATGGTAGTTTCAGAGTGGAAAAAGTAAGTGGATCAGTTTACCCCACAGCTGGGGTAAAGTGAGCCACATGACAACTTTTTTTAAAACAATCATATTTTCACTGCCCTTTGTCTTGACAAAACTCTGCTAATGCCAATTTCTAGGAAACATCCTGAATTAATGGGAAATGTGTACATTTGAGTGATAAATCATTTTAGCTCCCTTAGAGGGGAACAAATGTAAAAAGTGGCTCAGATTACCCTGTTCTCCCCTATATATATATATATATATATATATATATATATATATATATATATATATATATATACACTGTGGCTACTGTAACTTCTTATATAATTCCGTCAACCCAAATCACTTGGAATCACAGTCACTTGCTTGCAGTCATTTCAACATGTTTGGAGACACTGCGTTATCACATTCAGAGCTAATAGTCTGCGCTTCAGTTAGCTTCCTCATTCCTATGCTCCATTCCTGCTTTCAAATGATCTGATTCATGAAAATGGCACAAGAACAAATTCCTCGTCATCAGTAACCTCAGGTACGCACTCATTTCTGGAGCTGCTGTCAGCAAAGATCTTTACAATGAACATTAACAGAACACTCATATAAATATATGTATTTGAGGAATATCAGTGGGTTGATTGCTTGAAAGGAAATAATAACACAGGGTATAATACAGTCCCGAGGTATGCATTTAAATGGTTAAGCTTTATTTACCCGGGGAGAGTTTAATGATCATGCATGATAATTTTTTCTGCAACGCCCTTCGCCTTTCAGTCGGTTACATATTTTCCCACCTCAGGGCTGTGCTGTATAATCACAGTCTTCTACCTGAGCTTATCCATTGATCTTTAACAGTGTCTTGACTTGTGACACCTCTACAGTCCAATGGAAAGCAAACGAAAACTACAGATCATTTAGATTTAACATACTTGACATACTTGCTTCCTATTATATATGTGCATTCATACTACAGTTACAGCTGCTCTAATATTTCTATATAAAAAATGGATCCAATGGCACATGTGCAATGTAAAAGGAGGGAGTGTGGTGATGAAGCCCTGACAGAAAAATTCCCCCAAATCTGCAATGTCCTGTCAGCTCTACGAAGGCTTTCTTCTTCACTTCTTTCGTCCTATTGTTTTGTTTATTCAATCCCCACTTTAATCAGCAACCTTTCCCCCTTGAGAAGACAGCTTTTTTTATTAGGCAACAAAAGCAAAAAAGCTCTGCTAAACCCGCTGTACACTTACTGTCCAGCAACAAAAAGCAGAAAGACTATAATAGATAGCTGGTGTTGAGCATTTAACTGGCTAAAGAGCAAAAAAAAAAAGAATTCAGGAGTGAATGGAGACCAAAATATGGCAAAAGTAAGAATTAATATTGAACCTATATTTGTTGCGAGGCCAGACACAGCATCAAATCAACGCTAATGAAACGCTGTATGTGCTGATGTGTAAATAGGCAACTGTTTACAACATGTACGTTATGTCAACCCAAGAAGGCAATATGTAAATGTATTCTTAGCGTTTTCCACTGCCATTGATGCTGCTTTAAGCTAGGGGAAAGATCGACGGCATTGCAAACAAACTACAGTCATGGTATAGTCACTCTTAGGCAACTAAAACATGCGGTTAGGACTGTGGTTACGATCTATAGACAAAACAACAGCAGTCTCCTAAATGAACGTCTAACACTGCAGGCCTGTCTACACTGCTGGCCTCCACACCTGTTCTTTTTGCTTTGCTATATACGTAGAGGGTACGCTACTTGGCTGCTACATTGGTATTGAATGCTGGCACTATAGGCTTCATTTAGGAAGTGCAAAATCCTTCGATACATACAGTATGTAACTGCTAGCAAACTATAGGCTGTATTGTTCTGTGGATGCATTTGAACAAAGGACTGTTCCCATGTTGAGGGTTTTCCCTGCCACAAAAGCATATTTGGATCATCTCCAAAAAAGTCTGCTTAGGAAAAACAGCTAATGGGGGCTTGTGTGGACCACTTGAGCCAGACGCTGTGTACTCTCATTTCTGCCACATGCCATTCCAGTGTTTGGAAGTGTTTATGTATATGTCCTGAATGGCCACACTTGAAAGCACAGCAATAAGCTTGCCATCATTGAAAGCGTTGAGGTGCGATGAATCGTAAAAAAAAGTGTCCGGTGAAACCCTGTTGTATTAGATCCAACAAGCACTTAGTCTGAAGCACAATTTAGCAATTTTTGAAAACCTCCATTTGTTTGTGCCGCCTGTATTTTGCCAGTTTGACAGCATTTTAAAAAAATATATTGTTTTTGTTGTGATTTAAAATACAACTGGAGAGGGTGCTGCAGTTATGACCTAAGTGACAACTGTCCCCAACTGTGACATTAACCACAAGGTATAGCTGCTGCTTTGGTCCGCCGATTCCCCCCCTCCTCCCAAGAGTCCAAGTACAGTCACACACAAATTAGTCGTCTCTTGCCACTACCCACTTCCCTGGAGAATCAGAGTCAAAATGATTGAAATGTTTCCCCGTCATAAGCAGAAGAATCAAATCAAACCTTGTTAATGGAGCATCACATGTTCACGCTGAAAGAAATGGGCCACAGACATGTTGTCTGGGAGAAGGAGAAGGGTGGAAGGGCAGCTGTCATTCAAGAGAGAGAAGAAGAAAAAAAAGCCCAGAGAGGAAACGTTGGCATGACCTCGGGCCAGAGGAATGTAAGATGCGGCTTAATTGATTAGAGGGCCACATGATGGAGGTCTTCAGAGAAGCAAGGGGGAGGCCATCCAAGCAAGTTTTGATTTTTTTTGGAAAAGGGTTGGGAGGGTGGGGGTGGTGTGTGGGGGGGGTGTTGACCTTGTGGAGGGCACAAAAGGTCACGGGCCTGTAGGCTACTGGGGCCTGTCAGGAATTCATCCACAAAGACCCTCTATTCTAATATATTCACATCAATTGACAGCTAAGCATGATCAATGATGACAAGACAGGGGGGCGATCTGCCCGAGCCACCAACACTTTGTCTCTGTGGTCAGGGGAGCATTGTTCTCACCATGCCCTCATTCTCACATGATCTTTTTACACTTCTCTGCCTCTCCTCTTTCAGTCTCTGTGCTTTTTCTGTGCACGCTATCTACGTGCAACAAGGTGGGTGACGTTTAGACAGCAGGTGACTGCTACACACACACACACACACACACACACACACACACACACACACACACACACACAGACACACATATAAACACACACACACACACACACACACACACACACACACACACACACACACACACACACACACACACAGGAACAGATGGAGCGCCATGGTCCGTCTGGCAGATTATCTTGTTGGTGGTCGGACTGAACCCGATTCCCCACTGCTCTTCTCCCTTCAACACCGCCGACCGCACTTTGTGGAGAGAATTAAAGTTGTATGAAATGCAGACAAACAAACACACACACACACACACACACACACACACACACCAGACTGAGATGCAACTGTGAGCTAAATATTAAGCATCTTCAACTCATGTACTTTGCATAAGTTTATTTATACCGCCGGCTTTCGGTTTGACCTCCAAACACATCAAAACACTCTTTCAAAACCAGAGCATCTAAATATAAAGTGCTTTGCATAAGTTGTCACAGGAGAGATTTGTTTCAATCCAGGTGTTTGATGCTGCTGGGACTTGACATTTTTTTTTCGCTTAGAAACAATAAGTGTCCACTGTTGGCACTTCATGTGGCAGGCTGTCTGATTTCTTAAAGAGTTTTTATTTATTTATTTTTTAAGCAAAAGCCCAAGGGAGAACGATGTGAGACAGAGGGAGGGAGGGAAGAGGGGAGGGAGGGAGGGAGGAGATAAAGAAGGAGGCTGCCACATGCCTGTCAATACCCCAATCAAAGCCAATTCTCCAGAGACGGTCAGGGGGACGAGGGAGCATCACTATGACAACCCCCGGACCCCCAAAATCAGGACTTCAAAAGGTGGAGAGGCTTCCCATTGAGTGAGTGGGAGACCACCTCCTGCAGTCATTTACATCTCATTAGGACATAACGGCCTTTTAACAGCGAGGCATTTAAACGCTCACACACAAACGCACACACACACACACACACACACACACAAATCCCATAATGTGCACATGTGTCGGTATGTCTGCTGCTCCCATTAGAGGAATGAAACTAGACTAGACATTCACGTCTGATTGTATTACATACATTATCCGCGACACATTAACTCATGATGTAATCATGCAAACAACCCCCTGTGACAAACTGCTACTCTTTTTATCGTCCAATGATGCACATTAATTAAGCATCCAATGATATGTTTCATCTCTGCATTGTTTCTGTCCCCTTAACTTTCATCAAGCCACACTAAAAGCAAGTAACCGATTTCACTACACATGCGCGCACACACATACACCCACACACACCCACACCCCCACACCCACACCCACACCCACACACACACACACACACACACACACACACACACACACACACACACACACACACACACACACACACACACACACAGTGTTGTGTTTGTGAGATGTCTCACATTGTTCTGAGCATGACAACAATTATATCTCCTTTGGATCGTGCTGTGGAACTATCTCAATCTTGAAATCAATTGTTGTTGATTAACTGTTATATTAAATGAAGTACAATGCTAACAACTAGGCTTAAAGGTCAGGTAAGCCATTCTGGAGAATGTTTGTTGACAAATCCCTTTCTTATCAAAATCAGTCCGCTGCTTTGTTTACATTCCTTTTGTTTACATACCAGTTTACAGAGCCCAGGCTGTGTATTAACACCAGCTTTTTTTCAGCACACACACAGTATGGACAGGTAGCAGATTGTGAGGAGATATTCACTGATACTGACAAAAAGTGATTTGCAAACACATTTAGAAACATACTGTATATGAATATATTTTATCTTGTAGTAATCCTTTGTTTTGTAATGTATTTGCTTCCTTTTTTTGTTAAACCTGGTAATTATCTGCTTCTATATTTGATAGTGTGAATATCTCTGGTTGGGACACTGATTGAATTTTCAAATGCAGTTTTTCCTATTATATAACAATGACAATGAATGTCTCCATACCTCTTCAATCTTTCAGTTGTTTCTATGATACTCTCTGCTTCCTGTTATCTGTATATCTCCTCACCATATTCAGCTACGCAATAGCAAAGTATAACAAACCTGTCTACACTACTGACTTGGCTACATTCACCTGTACTTTATATTGTGTGTATTGGTCTTTGTTTATTTTGCACAGGTACATCCCTTCTCACTATAACTTCTGCATTAGTTTTGCCCCATTTTGTTTACATGTATTTTACATTCATTGTCTATGTGTCCTCTGCTACTTAGACGTATAGTACTTATTGGTGTATTTTGTTATCACTGATAATAATTTTGAATGCAAGTAGCAGTTCTACCATAACTGTACAGCTGTACCTTCTCACATATCTTCAAACACACCAACAGACAAAGCAATGTGGGTAACGTACATGGTGTCAACAGACGTGACACATCATCAGGGCTAAAATTATGAGCGGAACCTGGAGCCGTGAATACCACAGGAGGGTCGCAGCACAGGAGGAAAGGATCACTCATCACAGAGACAAATGGCTCCTTTAGACACTGATAGCTAAATGCTGCTAAACGGCAGCCATTTCTACTGGACTTGACTTCCTGTTTAGTCCAAAGCTTCAGCAATCGGCGGTGACATCATAACAACGGTGCCAACAACACCGCTTCCTGTCAACACAAACAACCACCTCAGAATTTACGGCCTCGGTTTCCTTCTTCTCACCTCTGGAGTGAAAAACCTAATCGTTGCTGATATTGCATGCACTTCTCTTCTCTTTCTTCTCTCTCTGACTCCCTTTCCTAATTCTCGTAAATCATGCTAATCTGACTGCAGCGACTGACAGGACGCAGCATGTTTGCAGGAAGTCAAACGTTCCATTTTCTTTCTCCTCCAAACTGCACATTGATGATGTCAGGGGTGATATATCGACCAGGAGGCTGGGAACCCAACCCTCGGGGAGGAATGTATTTAGACACACACACACATATACACCTACACACACACACACACACACACACACACACACACACACACACACACACACACACACACACACAAATGTTCACCCACTTTAACTCACTCACACAGACACACACACACAAGCAGTGAAGGCCTCTCCTGCCGGAGGTGTTGAAATGCTTGTAAGTCCTGAAATGCCAGTTGAGACGCTGAGCTCCCCTTTCACACACCGTGCAGCCAGGGACAAGAGAGCTGACAAATGGATGCGTTGAAACATATTAACCATCTCCCTTTGTGAGTGGACAAACATTTAATCTGGCTAATGACCCCTGAGGATCAAAACAAATGCAGGGAGATAAAGAAGGGTGGAGGAAGGAGGAGGGGAACGCTAAAACAGGCTCATTGACCTCCAGGAGGGTTCTGCAGGGTTCACCAGGGCCAAGGGCTCCTCTGGTTCTCTGGGGTTATGTGTATGTAAACATGTGTAGATTAAAGTCAGAGTAAGTGAACAAATAAATAAAAAATACCGGTTTTTACTCATTTGACTGGAGTTTATGAACACACAGTACACGCCTGAGTGAGTGTGTGTGTGTGTGTGCATGTGTGGGGTGAACACGGATCAAAACAAAAGATTTGGCTATCTCAGTCCCCATCAGTGTTCATCACAATAAACAAGTCACTTAGCGTCAAGCTATCTCAAAACTATTCTTCCCGTCCAACCCTCATTGACTCCCTATCTGCAGCCAGCGATCGCGCCTGTAATGTTATGATTATACAAAAGGCATTATGTGTTATCTGTTATCCGGCTTTCTATCAAAACTTACAACAGCTGCACTAACCAGTCGGGGGAGGTCACCTGCGCAGTCATGAAACGGATGTGTCTTCTTTTTTTCCCTTTACTTTTTTTTACACAGTCAAAACGCTACTTTTTCTTATCGTTCAACTCAAAATCCACTCACACATTCATATAGTATGTGTTGAAATAGATGGACACAAAGTGAGCCTGTTCCTGTTGTTGGAAACACTGAATATTCACTTGTTTTAGTAAGATCGTAGGCTATGCTATGTATGATCGTAGGCTATGGTCGTAGGCTATGCTATGCACAGAATAAGAACAACGGAAAGCTGTCTTTTTTCTTTATAATCATGACCAAAAAGTCTTAACCATACACTTAAATAAAGTAATCGTTGTGGAATTTGACCAAAGTTACTTAAATCTGTATTTCCCGGGCCACTTTTCGGCAGCAGAAACAATCTAAAAACACAAAATATGGCAACCTTGTTACCCAGCAGCTGGGTATTTACACATACAGCAGACACGGAGCACAAATTAGCTTTCACGCGGAGTCGTGTTTCTGGCCACTTGAAGAAAGTTAAAAAGAGTGATTATCAATGGCTGCCAATAATCACTGTTTCCTCACTATAGGCTCTGTTTATGGTCTCTCCCAATTAGGTTACTGACGGAAACATCTGGCTGTTTAGCTGCCAAACAATGTGATATGTTCACCAGCTTATTGCTTACCTGTATCTGGAGGTGGCTCTAACTCAGGAGGTAGAGAGGTCGTCCACTCATCTCAGGGTTGCCAAGTGTCCCTCAGCGAGACACTGAACCCAAATTTGCTCCCCGATGATTGGCCAGCTTTGTAGCCTGAATGAGAAACACATTGTCAGACGCTTTGAGTCTGAAAAGAAAATAGCGCTATACTATATATATACAGTGCAAACTTGCTAGTGTCTGTGGTAACCTTTTTCCATGTCAGAAAAATGACACTTTGTTCAGGCTAGCATACATTTTTTTTTCTTTTTAAGTTTCCTGAAAGAAGCTATAGGGAAGTGCCGATTCAGGTGAGACCTTTCACATCAAACATATTCATTTGATCAAATATGAATATGTAAAAATATGGATTATAGCATGTTCTGGTGGGCATTTGATCATTAAAAGTATGTCTGTGCTTATTAGGGGTGCAGTGTGTTTAACAAGCTGTGGCTCACCTCTGTCTGTCTGTGTGACTGACTGACACTCACATCAACATCAGTTAAACAAGGCTTCCTTCCCCTGATTCACGACCCTACAAACTCACCAAAGCATCTTTTTTTTTTCCTATTTAAAAAGAGCAACAATAGGCCTGTAAAACTGTCAAGGCAATACTGAATTTACGCACGACACTTTAAACAGCCGGGCGAAAGTATTCTCCCAGGGTGAGCAAGGAGTGGCTTTTCAAAAAAAAAAAAAAAAAAAAAAAAAAAAAAAAAGGGGTGGGGTAACGGGGGTCTGCGGGTGCACATTTCATTGCCCATACAGCGTCAAACCGAGTGTGGTTCTGAGCTGGCTGAATCAAAACCGGACTGGATATAGTGTTGCTGGTGCCCATGCTGTTAATCCATCACCGATATTGATTTCCATTTGATCGTCAGTCCTCCCTAATGATGTTCACCTTCAGGGCCAAGCTCATTGACTCACGGGCATGCCTTGATCCATAACTGGTAATGTGATCCATGCAACAACAGTGACGCACAATTACCCCCCATTTTACGCTCTAATGGGAACTGGTGGGGGCTGCGATCTGATCAATCCAATGAATAAATAAACAGAAATCAATACTATGGGACACTATGAAGAAATCCATAAAAGAAACATACAGGGAACTGATCTAAGGGTTCTTGTATAGTATAAAATATGGTTTGTTCCTCCCTTATGATGATACATTTCTAATCTATACTTTCACTTCAGCAAAAGCGTGAGAAAATGTGGACGACTGACACGCATTGCATATCCACTTGTACATCTCTGAGAATCCTCCCACACACAGAGGATGGTTGGTTACCTTGTGCGTGAACAATCTCAAACACATTCTTCCCCACAGGTACACAGTTAGGTAACAGCCTTTCTTCCAGTTTATGTGTCTGCTGTTTTCCTTTATGGGAGGGAAACTTCAACGAAAAACAGGCAAAGCAAACCAAACCCGTAATCCTGGCTCGCGATAAGATATGGCTAAATGAGGCTATGGGAACAAGAAGGCTTTGCTGACAGTGTGGCCTACATAATGCAATATGTCTTTGTAAATTCAATTGTGATGTGCATTACTGTACAGTCTCCTACTTTCCAACACGTTTACTTATGTGACGTAGTAAAGGATTAAAGGTGAAGTCAGAAATTCTGGAGAATGCAAAAATCGGTGAATATGTCCTCATGACCTAACTTCCTGTACATACTGTGTTCGCTGGAAAGAAAAAGCACAGGCATGTTGCTAGCTACAGTGGGCCTCTTTGTTTACATACCCTTTGCTTACATACCAGTTTACAGAGCCTAGGCAGTGTACATTAACATCAGTATTTTTTTGCCAGCAGTAAGGACAGGTTGCATCTGAGATCCTGGCAGTGTATACACAGAAGCATTATACCTAACTAGAAGAAGTGATGTTTATCTTCTCCATGAAGCAACTAATGGTGCCGTCATAATTGTACAGGTAGACCTTAAGAGTTTGAGGGGGCAAGATCTAACAAGACAACAAGCCCATTCCTTCACACAGTCAGGCACACTTCTGGCACTCTCAAAGTCCAATATCCAAAAGGCCAAAATACTTCCTCGACAAGTTTATACTTCCCAAAATAGCCTTGATGGGAATATGTCAACCTAAAAATAGACAAAGGGGAAACTTTTATTTCCCCACCCCAGAGGACCATTTGTAATATCAAAAGTAATAACATTTTAATGGTTGAGGAAAAAGCGTTGTTCACTGAGTGAATCGCTAATAAAAAAAAAAACGGTACACATTCCTCAGTGCTTTGTTGCAACTCGCTCCTGCTATTCCTCTTCAACGGCTAAAATGGCTTGCAAAAATCTTCATGAAGTCATCTTTTGGCAGCAGACATGACAGATCAAGAGCTTCTTTTTACCTGAGTCATCATTGGAGGATCGTGCACAGTCGCATTCTACACAGTAAAAAAAAAAAGCGTTGGGATACAAAGCAGAAATTATCTCCCATTAGAGAGATAGGACCCCTTGAGCAATTTTTTTTAACAAGACACTGAGTCAACTGAAAAATTAAATACAGTATACCCCACACCAATACCTGATAATTATAAAACTATATTTAAACTGTGGGGGTTTTCCTTGGGCGAATGGCTAAAGGGCAGGACTTTTAAAATACTTTTTACTTTGTTACATTTACCTATATCTAATATCTGTCTTTTTCTGGTGATGAGCAAAACACATGTGGCACTGTAAATGATGTCTGTCTGTCTTTCTGTCTCAAGCAAATTCCAAAAAAAAAAAGCATAAAGGGAGATACCTGCTGTCCCCGATGGAAACAACACCGAGACCTTCAAAAAGGAGTTTCCCCCAAAGTGGTAAATCGAGCAGATGCTTGATTGCGTTTGCTGTTGTGAGGTTTTGGGGATAAAGTTAACGCTTGGTTTAGTTTTGAGAGGGAGTGAGGTGAAGGTGAACGGGGTGGGTGGGGATGTAGGGTCTTAGCCAGTCCCCCTGTGTGTGTGTGTGTGTGTGTGTGTGTGTGTGTGTGTGTGTGAGTGTGTGTGTGTGTGTGTGTGTGTAAGGGGTGGAGGATATTCGCTGGAGCTGAAATGTAATGATGTGGATCATGGACAAACATGGCCTCTGTTTTTGGAGTTGGTTTTTTGTTTGAGGAGAAGATGCCACTGTGGAATCTGACTTTGACGTGATTAAAGAAGCGGAGACCTAATGCCTTGCCCAGACCGAGTGAACGCACTGTGCAAAACCGCTTGACTCTGTTTGTTCTAAATAGACCTGGGGCTATTCAGATACATGTTGAAATACCGTCATGAGGAATGAACAAGATTTTATTACCAAATAATTATTACAAAAAAAAAAAATAATTAAAATAAAAGTGTTACACAGAAAACCCACATTAATGCACTGCGCTCTTCAAAGAGCGAGTTATCTAGCACCATCTCAGATAAGTAATTGTGATAAAACATGATTTTTACCTGCTCCGCCATTGTAGGCGCATAAACATTCACCCATCTGTCCTCTGGCGTGCACTGGCAGTGAGACCATGAGTGAGACGGGTGTCGGTTTGTAGCGTTCGCTCTTGTGATTGGATATTAATTTCGGGATCCGACAAAAAGTTTATTTGCCGATTACATGCAGAGCAGCTGACTGAGAGATCGGCTTTATGAAACCCGCCATTATGGAAGTGATCACTGTATGAATAAATCGCTTACTTCATCTTTAATTAAAAGTATCGTGTCGGTGCAACTTTAAGTTAGGGCTCCCTGAATGTAAGAGTGACATTAAAGGTGGGGTCAGCGATTCTGGAGAATGTTTGTTGTCAAAATCAGTGAATATCTACTCAATATCTGCTACCTGTCCGTAATGTTTGTGAGCTGATTTCTTTGGGGTGTTAATACACAGCCTAGGCTCTGTAAACCAGGATGTTCCAAGCTAGAATGGGCCCCCTTTGTTTACATTCCCTTTGTTAACATATCAGTTTACAGAGCCTAGGCTGTGTGTTAACACTTAATTTTTTTTGTTGCAGTGCACACACAGTACGGACAGGTAGCAGATTGTGGAGGGAAAGACTGACTCCACCTTTAATTGGGTTAATTGTAATTGAGTGGATAAAGCACTGGGGAATCAGACCATATTTCATACAATTTGGTATTGCAGTGTACTGTAATGTGTTTGTAATGTTGGTGACATACTTACATATACATTAAATATGTATAAGTAGTTGACAGAGAACAGTGTGCGTCAGTATCAAGCATGGCACACTTCCACTGAATATTTGCAATATCATGGGTGAGTTGAGATGATGTGATGACTGTATATACCGGCTGTGTTTATTCAGGTCAGCCGCATCCACGAGTGTTTACACTGAAAACAACACTACTACGACATCAACATCTCACACACACACACACACAGACACACACACAAACACACACACACACACACACACAAAAAAAACACAAGCCAAATATTGATATGTTGAACGTGGTCTCTGACCTAACACAGACAGTCCTGATGTCACCGCAGTTACTAACATGCTTGTCCACTATCCACTGGGGTGACTTATGAATCTTTTATCAAAACTGGCCTAATTGCTTAACCATCCATAGCCTGTTCCAGTGGTGAATGGTGGCGAGGGAGGGAGGGAGGGAGACTGGGCGTGCAATAACTAGTCATAAAAACAACAGGCAAAGACGCCAGCAAGCATCGTTCCACCTCTGACAAGCCTGCCCTTTCATCTACGTCTTAATGTCTATTTCTATAGGGGGTTTATTTTTCCAAGGCAGTCCCATTGTGAGCAGGGGTTTCAATGTTTTTTTTAAGGAGCAAATTGAGCAAAAATGATATGAATACAACAAGGTGTACACAACTGCTGAGTAGAATGGAGTGTGCATTTTATCTGTGTGGGTGGAGGAGGCAGAGGGTGAATGATATGAATACAAATCAGACTGTATAACCAGACATAATAATCATAATCAACATCTGGGCAATTTGAATACAAATCAGCAGGTTTGAACATGTGTAATTTGTGTGAATGGACTGGTGCCTTTTAGCAAGACCTCCCACCCCTCCGCCCACCCTCCCATATTCCAAAAAAACCCCACACACACACACACACACAACAGCACGGAGCCAATATTCCACTATATCCATCCACTTATTGACTTAAGTGTGTACTCTGCTAGTTCACAGAAAACACAGCCGTACACAGCTTCCTGTCCTGGCCATATCAGCGCTAGAGCAAAACAAAAAAAAAAACAACAACAACAACTTTCCCTTCTGTTCTCACTCCCACTCTCTGTCTCTCATTCACAGCAGAGGAAGCTGCTGTTTCTGCTGCTGGAGCTGGACACAAGTTTGAGAAAAAGGGAAAAGAGTGGACGGACAAGAGCCTGTGGGGAGTTTTTTTTTTTTTTTTTTTTTTTTTTTGACAAAACCATATCCCTGGTTCCCGGGAGCTGACAAGCCAGCCCCCGGAAACTCCCTGCTATTCCGACTCATGTGGACAAAACAGCTGCAGATTCTCACTTTTCGCCGGCCGACTGTGGTCTTTTGAACTGAACCCCACAACCAAAGGGAGAAATACCCAATAATTCTAGGCTACATGTGGGGACTAAAACGTTTTTTTTTGTTGTCTTTGTTTTTCTTTGTTATTAAATGGTCATTCAATTTATAAATCATGGATCTTTTGTAATATCAAAATGCATTAATGTACACCTTTAATTATAGAAAAAAACTTAAATTAGGTATTAAGTTATTTTTTCAACCCACTTTTACAAATGCACCTCTTAATATTTCAATTCTTGTTTTGATCATCTTCTATTGTCTCTCTGGGGGGGAAAAAGGTGGAAGCGGTCAAGCTCTTCCTGCTCTCACAGCTGTGGCGTTCAACTGGAATCCGTTGTGTAAACGTTTTCCCCCTGAATTTGTCAATATCTTCGCCTGTCTGTGTGTACGCCTGTGCCTGCGCGCATAATTACAGATGCGCCATTCCTCCTAAGCTGTCATTAGAAAAAGGGAATGGGAATGACTCCAGGCTACAACCACCGCTTGCGGTTACGTAACATCGCTCTTCTCGGGATCCTGTCTTCCTATCCCGGAGACAGCTGAAAAACTCCCCGGTCCTACACAGCTCATTGTCGTTAGGGGGGGGGGGGGATGTTGCCCCTCAAAGCCCCAGATAAGTTTGTCATTCTGCTTTTCACAACTGACATTTTCTCCCTTTCATTTTTGTAAAAAATCGCCTCTTTGTGTTCTCTCTCTTTGTCTGTCTGGCTCGCTCTGGTGTGGTGCTGGTGGAGCGCCTATCTGCTGCCGTACCCCGAGTGTCCATGTGAGGGCGCAGTGATCCTGACTTGGGCTCTGATCCAGG
Source organism: Ammodytes marinus (assembly GCF_949987685.1). Classification (NCBI taxonomy): domain Eukaryota; kingdom Metazoa; phylum Chordata; class Actinopteri; order Uranoscopiformes; family Ammodytidae; genus Ammodytes; species Ammodytes marinus. The sequence continues at coordinate 7,825,239 of NC_137223.1, read as the reverse complement.
GATGCTGGTGGCCCTCAGACAAAAGAGAGAATAATATTTATAGGCTCTACAGGAGAGCAGCAAGGGGAAGGGCGGTGGGGGGAGTGATGTGTAAGAATCCATCGCAACACATCGTTGGAAATAAACGATACACAAGTGTGTTCAGAAGAAGTGGTGTGATGTATCATTGTGGAATTTCATAATCAACAGAATCAGAACCAGGTTAATTACAAAGTACGTTCACACCCAATTCCATACAATAATCATTAAGAAGATAAGATATTAATTTAAAACAGAGTCATTGTTTTACCGCTAGAGTTTACAACATTTTGTGTTTTTTCTTCATATTTTGAACAAAAACATAGCAATTTACTATTGCTATTCATTTAGTTCTTATTCATGTGCGATGATAAACAAAGGCTATTAGATGTATGTGTGTGTTTGTGGGGGGTTGATGGTTTAAAACCACTACACCTTCACATGGACGGTTCAAGCCCCCGCGGGGTCAGCAGCAGCATCCAGGCTGCAGCAATGCCCTTGAGCAGCCCGAGCAGGACATGAAATCACTTACAGCCTCTGGGTTACTTCGTCTGCTTAGCTGATCCTGGGTTTGACATCCCAGAGGAGAAATGGAGAGAAAGCAGAAAAAACGCTTTGCCTGAGGCTATCAATAATAACAATAATATATTTTCCTTTCTTCCCGTCTTACTTTCTATGTTTCTTATTTTTCCTCTCTCTTCCTTCCTTCCTTTCATTCACGCTCTCTTTCTTTCCACCTCCCTCTTCTTCTTCTTTTTTATTTTATTTTTGTCTTGCTTTCATTCTTGCTGCAATGTTTAGGCTATTTTCTCGATTCACCTTGAAAGAAAAGCTCCCAGCCAGCCTGTCTCCCGCGCCGCAACAAACCCAAAGCTCTGACTGTTCCACCCCCCTGCCTGGGGAGGGGCGGAGTCTGCTCTCCTCCCGCACAACAGAGTGTATAACACTCTGCAGCCAGCCACAATGTGTGTCAGAGGACTGTCTGTGCTCCCAAAGTAGATGACTGCAACAAATCTGGTGTCTGTAATACTGACTGCGAGATACGAGAAAACCAAACTGGTTCACACATAATCATCCCGAGTCAGGACAAGGTGAGCATCTTCCGATACCAGCGGTTAGAAATAGAATGCATTTTTAATATTTAATTCACATTTTTCACACATGACATAGTTTACATTAGATTGGATTGTTGTCATTCCATGTGTTTTAATGTAAACATGTTTTTTTTTTATGTGTGTGTCCTAATCACACTTCATGCATTGCGCGTTTAGTCAGTGGTTTTGCCAATGCGTCCTTTTTGCACAGTTTGTGCGTCACGGTCACATTTACGCACATTCTCCTGTGAGATTTGTGCGGTTTTTTAAACCCCACAGAGGGAGCAAGTGTCGAATTTAGTGCAGCAAAGACTGTGTGTGTGTCTGTGTGTGGGCTTTGACTCATGCTCTCTCTCTCTCTACAGCTTAGTTTTCAGGTGAGATTGAGCGAGAGGGAATGGGGAGAGACGCTCTTTCTCTTTTGGAGACTAACATATCTTTTTTTGTCCATTAAAGGTTTTTCGACTGTGGGATAGAATGCCAGCGATAATAAGTAAAAACTCCGATTTGGAGTTTGACTCCTTACAACCGTGTTTCTACCCGGACGAGGACGACTTCTACTTCTGTGGTCCCGACTCTGCGCCACCGGGGGAGGACATCTGGAAGAAATTCGAGTTGTTACCCACTCCGCCCCTCTCGCCGAGCCGAGCCGCGCTACCGGGGGAGCCGGGGGCTGCCTCCCCGGAAGCGGACCCACTGGGCTTCGGCTTGGGGGACCCACTGGACTGGGCTTCCGAACTCCTTCTCCTGCCCGAGGACGATATATGGGGGGCGTCCGACGATGGGGACCTTTTCGGCTCCGCATTGGATACTACTAACCCCAACAGCATCATTATCCAGGACTGTATGTGGAGTGGCTTCTCGGCCAGGGAAAAGCTGGAGCGGGTGGTCACCGAGAAACTCGGCAAGGCTATTTCCACCGCCACAGGAGGCGGCAGGAACGTGTGCGTCAAGGCGCCGGAGGTGGTGAGCCGCAGCTCGGCGTCAGAGTGCGTGGACCCCACGATAGTCTTCCCCTTCCCGGTCCACAAGAAGAACGCCAGCAGCAGGGACTCAACAGGGACCGTTAACACTTCCACAAGCAACGCTAGCGCTGCCAGTGACTCCGGTAAGAATTAGGAGATGCGCTAAAAGTATTTGTTTCCGTTTTTAATTATTGTTTTATTCTAGTGTCAACCAACACTTAAATCAAAGAGTTGTGGTTGTTATTGTCATTATTACTGTTAGTATTATCTTTGGAGCTTGGTCATATGACTTGGCCAACAATCGGATTACCTTGACACACACACACACACACACACACACACACAACACACACACACACACACACACACACACACACACACACACACACACACACACACACACACACACACACACACACACACACACACACACACACACACACACACACACACACACACACACACACACACACACACACACACACACACACACACTGGAGTAGTAGTGACACAGTGAATGGGGTTTATGCAATCAGCGGGTTCTTCATCCGGCAGATGGCAGTAAAATGGGGAATTGTGTGCCTTCTTGAACTCAGTTGGCATCCGAGCCAAACAAAAACGACACCGCGCTCACTGGCTGCAGCCGGAGCAGGTTGTAGGAGGGGGAGATGAAAAGGTGTTCAATAATGTGATGAGCTGATAACGTGTCAGGTTCACGGTGCCGCGAATGCTTTCATTACGCATGGATTAAGGGACAATTTGCGCACAGTGGGTGAGAAATTGGCACTTCTTTTGGACAGTCTGTAGACGAACGGTCGCCTTGAGCTCAGCGGATGAATACAATTAGCACTAAGAATAAGAACAGAAGTGCCAGTATTTAACAGCATGAAAGAGGGACACTATACCACAACAGAACCACGCTGTCTGGAATACAGATTGACACTGTGTGTGTTTTTATCCGTTTCTTAAGAGGTGTAATGGAGGAAGTGGTATGTGATTAGATTGGGGCATAAGTTGTGTGTGTGTATTTAATCGCCCTAAGACTTCACCTCCCGTCTATTGCTGCCTATGAGTTTCCTAAACAAACACTCACGAGTCCTTATCAGCGTGTTTTCGCAGTGAAACAGTAGTACAAAGGCCCCCATGCTTGGCACAGAGGGCAGACCCAGCCAGCCTTTGCCAAACACCTCCCTCTCCTCCACGGGCGAAGAAAAGAGGACGAAGGAGGGCCCAGGCTGCTTCTTTTGAGAGGGGCTGACAGCTTTGAACAAGCGCTCCATCCCGACAGCTGTCTCCCTGGCGCCGCTCCAGCTCCGAGGCTTAAAAAGGGGGTTTGGTGATCGGATCGCCTGCCGCCCCGCCGCCCTGCGCGCATAGTATACCGCTCCAGTGCGCTTCCGCCGCTCGCAGCGTTAAGACGAGTCCTTCCTTTGTGTATACGCGCACTATGTACTTTTCTCATCAGGGACACGGACTTTAAAGGCTACAATGTGGGGTTTAACCCTGTAGTTAGGGCCAGTCCAATTTAAGAGGCATACATAGGAGCAAAGGGACTGCCACTGACTGAAATCAGTTCAAAAAGTTAGAAATAAAAGAGACAAGGGAGATACTTGGATTGTGCTCCTAAAAAGAACATTCACATATTTTGGTCTTTGTGCTATTTAAACTGTTTTCCCAGCTCCAATAAATGAGCCATTCCCCTTGGAGAGTGCAACACCAAACAGCTAAATCCCAGCTTCACATGTGGCAAAGCCGGCCACGCCCCCTCATCCACCCAGCTGTGCCCAGCTTTGTTTTGATGGTGGTGCCAGACTGTGACTGTGTGTGTGTGTGTGGGTGTGTGTGTGTGTGTGTGTGTGTGGGTGTGTGTGTGTGTGTGTGTTGTTGAGACAGCATCCTGGTGCAGTGGTGTCTGAAGTGGGTTACTGTAAGCTGTAAAATGCCACACTCTTCAGATGCTCCTGAGCTGATAATGAGAGCCATTATCACAAAGGCATTTTTAACCAGGCCTCACACTCTCTGCCTCGTGATTGGCCACTTCCTTACGCCTTCAAGGGCGCCTGCTCGTGATAAGTTTCAGCTGCGCGCCTACAACCTCCGCTCAGGTATTAGAATGAAGAGCTCAGCTGGAAAATAAGCTAGATATATATATTTCTTTATTTCATTAAGGGGCAAAATTAAAGTGCAGTTCTTAATGCCTTAATACCACGCACACTGTCTGCGCGACCGGAGCTGCACTGATAGACAGAAAGCATCAGCCTTAAACTGTCTGGCCTCCCTGGAGAAGATTAGGGGGAAGTTTTGAAGGAAGGATAGAGAATGAAAAGCAGAAATACTGAACATGTCAACGCCTGCAGACTAGATTAGTGAAGGAGTGACTGACACTAAGCATTAAGGGGTTTCTGCTTATGCAAACAGTGTTGAGCAACGCTCTCGCTTCCCACACAAAACTCTCTTTAGAACTCACTCACACACATACCTGGCTGTCACCTGCCAGCGGTACACATAGATGACATAGTGAAAATGCCTGTGTGTGTGTGTGTGTCAAAGCGGCTGAGTCACTCACATTCTGTTTTTTTTTCTCTTTTCACAGAAGAGGAAGATGACGACGATGACGATGAGGAAGAGGAAGAGGACGAGGAGGAAGATGAGGATGAGGAGGAGGAAGATGAGGACGAAGAGGAGGAGGAGATAGACGTGGTGACGGTAGAGAAGAGGCGCTGCACCACAAGCAGCAAGGCGTCTCCCATGGCGACTGGCACCATAACCATCTCTGTGCACGCCACCAGCCAAGACTCCAGCAGCAGAGGCCTGGCGTCCTCAGGGTGTCAGGGCTCAGGGCGCTACGTCAGCCGGGCGCCTCAGGAGCTCATCCTGAAGAGGAGCTCTGTGCACCAGCAGCAACACAACTACGCAGCCCCCTCCCCGTACGCCTCGGACGACGACCCCGCGCCGCCCAGCAAGAAACAGAAGACCTCAGACGCCCCTCGCGCCCCCACCAGAACCATCTCCTCTTCCTCCTCCTCTTCCTCCACGTCCTGCGGCTCCTTCAGCAGTCTGTCCCGCAGTAAGCGCAGTGCCAGCGGGGACAGCAGCCCGCGAGGAGGCTCAGACTCAGAGGACAGCGAGCGCCGGCGCAACCACAACATCCTGGAGCGTCAACGCCGCAACGACCTGCGCTCCAGCTTCCTGACGCTGCGCGACCACGTGCCCGAGCTGGCCCATAACGAGAAGGCCGCCAAGGTGCTGATCCTCAAAAAGGCCACCGACTACGTCAGCTCGCTGGAGACAGAGGGCATGAGGCTGCAGCAGGAGAAGGACAGGCTCCACGCCCGCAGGCAGCAGCTGATGCGCAGGCTGGAGCAAGCTAGGACTCGCTAACAGACAAAAAAAAACACTATACAACACAGAAACACTCACATATACCCTGGATGACACTATATACCCCCTCAACCCCCCGCCACCCACCACCCCTGCCTCAACTCAGCCTGTCTGAAACATAGTTATGAGCACACACACACACACACACACACACACGTAGGCCTATCCACTTAAAACACAGACACATAGGCCGACATATCTGTTCTACACAAGATCTCAGAGGACGTTTATCTTCAGATGCCGAGACACGTCTAGAGGAGAAGGGGTGGGGCGGGTTGCTGGAGGGGGATGCTCGGACTTTCACTGCCGCCACTTTTTTTGCACATTTGTTGACGTTAAGAATGTTTAGGGTTTACTTTTTCAATCCAGTCACATTGAGGAAAGAGAGAGAAAAAAGAGAAAAGAGCAAGGAAGGAGAGAGGACACACCTTGTTTTAGTCTCCCCTTCCTCCTTTTTATATATCGTTTCTATTTGTATCGTGTTTTTGTACTCACTTGTGACACCAGCCTGGAATCGGGGGTGATTCCAAACCACAGGGACGGGTGTCAGAGGGCACTTTGCTTGGAGAGTTCACGTACAAGAAAGCAGTGTACACTTACTTTGCCTTCACCACTGCAAAAAAGACAAAAGACAAAAGACAAAAAACCAACCAACGACAAAAAAAACTGAAGAGACTCTGACGACTGAGGCGTTATGGGTCACATAAACAATGCCACTACAGGTTCTCTTTCTTTCTCTCACTCCACTCACACTGGTGCTCAAACCAAGTCAGTGGATGTATAACTGTGCACCTTGCTAGCCGACACTTTTGTAAATAACAATAGTGTACAGACAAAATTACTCTCAGATCTGCCTTGTTTTGTAATACATTTTTGTCCTTTTTTTCTTTTTTTTTTATACATGTCAGGAAGCTGCCAATAACTAGACTGGAAGTTTATATACCTTTTAAAAGTACTGTAAGGCCTCGATTTTTGAGAGTCATGAAACTTTGTAATATAACAATATATTGTTTTTTTTTTTCTCTTCTCTTTATTTCTTTGTATTGTATCATATTACTAATTCTACACACCTTTATGCTTTTAGTGTGAACCTGATACATACTAAATTTGATACTTATATTTTCGTATGAAAATGAGTTCTCAGTAGATATCACTTTATCTTGTCATTTTTTTTTCCTTCCCGCTCGTTTGTATCTCAAATAATTCTTTTGTACAGCAAATGTGTTCTATCCCCATAGTACCTGGCCTTTTTTCTTTATTCCTCCTTTGTTTATATTTGTAACTATCGGGTGCATAGAACTGGGTAAACGGATATAAGATGTTTGTTTTTTTCATTTTTAAAATGTACATTTAGTGCTGCAACTCATAGCACTTTGAAATACCTCATTTTGAAAAATAAATAGACATCATGAAATCCTCATCGTTTGCCTTGTGTGGAATCTGTCATTGTAACGCATCACTTTTTCACCCCCCTTTGCCCTTCTCACATCCGCTCTCTCTCTCTCTCTCTCTCTGTTTCTCTCTCTCTGTTTCTCTCTGTTTATTTTTCTGTTTGCTTCCACATTTCCGTATTTGCTTTGCTGCTCAAAGACTCATCCTCACAAAGAAATAAAGAGAGCGTCTTCTGTATGCTCTCTGTCTCAGCACCCTGCGGCTAGCTCCCCCTCTGTAGCCTCCCACACACACACCCACACACACACCTACACACACTCGCTCTCTTCGGGTGCACCGGAGCACATATCCACACACATACACACACACACACACACACACACACACACACACACACAGGCTACACACTCTCCTCTCTCCCGTTTCCCTCTCGCACCAACACAGCCCTTCCCACTACATTGTTCGGACCGTTGCCATGGAAACTGGAGCAGCTGCTGAGTGGCAGACACCGAGAGTGAGTCTTTTATTTGTCTGTTAGTAGTCTGTGTACTTCGGGGCCTGCGTGTGTGTGTGTGTATGCGTGTGTTCGCGTGTGTGCATATGAATGCAAATGCCCTGTATTTGTGAGTCTACCTTTTGTCCCTGGTCTGTGTGTGGCCCGGGCGCCTGATATCTCCGCTTGCGTTGTGCACTGCCCTGCCACCCATGCCAGGACAAGGCTTGGATACTGTTTACCAACATCAGCCACATGGCTCTGGCCTCCTCCTCCTCCCTCTCTCCCCCTCTCTCTCTCTCTCTCTCTCCTCCTTCCCTCTGTTCCTCCAGTGCCAGGGCCTTAGCCCAAATATGTGCCACTCAGGAGGCTGGCCAGGCGTTTTCTCTGGAGATGGCTGAAAGAGAAATCTGTTGCCACGGTCCGAGTAGCCATTCAGCACGACAGTGGTGTTCACAGAGGGAGAGAGAAAAGAGACTTGCCGAGAAGGGGAATTAACAGGACATAAAAAACACACATTGTTGATGACTTTGGTTAATCCCTCTTTCTTTCTTATTTACCTAAGAAAGCAATGACTGCATCACACCATATAACAAGGGGGGGGGGCCTTTCTTCTTCCTCCAGCAAAAAAGATATTAAAATAACGATATATGACTTAAAAGGGAGCTTTACAGTGCTACTGGAGGAATCGAACACTTCAATATTAACATCAAACTACTTCATTCATCCCTATACAAGCAGGAACCCAAATGATCCAGAGGTACAGTATGTGCACTATGCTATAGACAGGGCCATATGAAGACTGATGACTTTGTTTTTGAGTCGAGACAGCCCAAGACTGAGCCTCTCGGTGGGGGAGTGGAGCTGGTAGATTACATAACAGGAGTCTGGTGGGTCTGGTGTCTTTTGTGCACACTTACGGTGCACGTGTGAGTGTGTGTATGGGGACAGGAGTGTAGGGTATCTCAGAGTGCGTGGATGTGTGGGTGTGTGTGTGTGGGTGTGCGTGTCCTCTCGTGGGACTTCCCCTTACCATCTGCCTAATGGCTTATCCTGCTTGGTTATCGGATGAAAACAAGTTCACGGACAATAACATCCCCGAGAAATATGAAAAAGAAAAACATCGCATCGCAGCTAACAGAGGCGGTGTTGGTTTGGATTAACTGTGACATTTAATAAGAAATCGAGCGCGGGGCCACGTGTGCAGTATTGCTCTCTCTCTCTCAACTACACAAACAATAACAGTGTCCAGTACAACATCTCCCGCCCACACTTCCCGCGCTAAACAAACACAAATTGTACACATCTCAGCTGCACCCACACACATACACAGACCACCCCTCCACCCCACCCCACCCAACACCCACTAATATGCCCGCACACTTCAGATACAGTTAAGCTACCTATGCTCTGAGACGAGGCTAATTGTTTTGGAGGGGAAGCTGACGTCCAGGGAGTAGCCATCTCCTGCGTTAAACAGACATATGGCCGTGGCTTTTCCCTGATTAATACCCATTATCCTTCTGCCCATTGCCTGCCTGCCTGCCTGCCTGCCTGCCTGCCTGCCTGCCTGCCTGCCTGCCTGGCTGGAGCTGCCCAGACGGACACATGACACGACTCTAATGGGCTTACACCCCACTGGCGGATAGGCATTAAAGCTACGCAGGAGATAATGTGGCATAATGTTTGGGTTTTGCGCGTTTGTTTCTGCGTCTCGTCATCCGCTTTGAGATCTTCATCGCCTCTGCCGCTAATTGACACTTGTCACAACATTTCTTTTGTCCTGTTGGACATCGGATCTGTATTCAACATGTTAGCCTTCCCATATGGAGGAAACAATGGCCGCAGTGTGTGTGTGGATGTACAAGTGTGTGTGTGTGTGTGTGGATGTACAAGTGTGTGTGTGTGTGTGTGTGTGTGTGTGTGTGTGTGTGTGTGTGTGTGTGTGTGTTTGTGTTTGCAAAGTGCCCAGCCTCTGCACAAAGGCATGCCCGTCACCCATGCGCCGCACTGGGATGTGTTTGCCAAGAGCCCTGCTATCTGTGGCGGGAGTGGGTGAGTTAGAGTGTGTGAGTGGGGGCGGGGGGGGATGACAACACACCATCTGTTGTGGGGTACAGCGTGGTCGCAGGTGCTCAGAAAATGTTTGCGTTGGGGTTGTGTTAGGCAGAAAAGCTGAGCCCGATACAGTGAGGGTATCAGGGGGTATTGGGGCAGAAAACGTGTATGTGTGTGTGTGTGTTTGTGTGGTAGAATAGGGGGCAGTTCCTCGAGGAAACCTTTTGCCCTAGCTGAGTAATATGCAGCCCTGACAAAGAGCTGTGGAGCTACAGTAATTGCAGAGCACATAGCGGACAGGGAGGCACGGGAGGGGAGGGGAGGGTGTGAGGGTTGGAAGGGAGAGAAAAGGAGGCCTGAGTGTTTGATCAAAGTTTACCAAAGTCTGAGGAGATTTGCATACAGATGGTACTGTAGCCCGGCCCCCGGAATACCTTTCCCTCTCTTTATTTCTCTTTCTTCGTCTCTCTCTTTCCCTCTCTCTCTCTCTCTCTCTCTCTCTCTCTCTTTCTATGTCTCTCTCTCACACACACACACACACACACACACACACACACACACACACACACACACACACACACACACACACACACACACACACACACACACACACACAATGTAATAGGGTTTCATTGAAGAATCCAATGAATAGCCTTTCAAGAGCGTGTTCTGGGGAAGAAACGGCCTTGGCCGCACAACACAGCACCTAGAAACAGAAAGAAAAAGCGAGTGAGAGCGGGGGAAGAAAAAGAAGGAGAGATAAAAGAAAGAATCCAGGAGTGAAAGGCAATGATTGAGATAGGGGACGGGACAAGAGAGAGCGTGGTAACAATGGGAAGAAAGACGAGGGAAAAGCCTCCGTGAAGCGCTAATCATTAAAACAAATTCATCCAGCACTGTTTACCTTTTGGGGAGTCACAAAATGCCCATGCATCCCTCAATATAATATATATCAGTGCTGACACCCATTCACTTCCTTCACTCACCCCTGTCACATCCTCAGTCCATACCAATTGTGAACACCATTGTTACGAGGGCAATGATGACATGAGTGCTGTCCTCCTCCAAGTAAGTTGCAAGTTTTGCTTTGATGCCATTGTCTTGAGGCAAGCTTCTGGCAATTAGCCTGCTGTGCCAAGTGTCCTCGCAATGTGTCCGTCAGCGCCTGAGCTCCTACACACAACGTGACATCTAACAAGTTCTAGCCACAATGCGTGTCCGAAAAACCAGCCCGGACTCGCTAACAGCTGCTGCACTGTGTATAACAAGTACAGTACATTAGCCCGTTAGCTTCTAAAGGGTCTGTTTGAATAACAGTCACCTCAATCACGAGGGTGACACGCCTTAAGTTAAGAGACACTTTGCTTTGTCAATGGGTCTATGATAAAGCACTTTTCAAAACTGTATTTACAAAGTCGTTTACAGAAAATAGAGGATACAGACAATATTCAAACACATCTAGAAACTGCATGAGCCAAAATAAAATCATCAAATCACATCCAATCCATCAACAGAATTGAAATTATATAAAAACTTAAGGGTCACTTCACCCATACTCCCAAAAAAAAACACAGATTTGGTGGGGTTGAAAAAATAGCTTACGCCATTAACCATGGGGCGTAAGCTGTGAACCTTTTTTAATGTGAAAACTATTGACACCAAGCACTGCCGAGTCATTTGCTGTCTGTCAAACTCAATGTACTTCTATTACTGGAATGAGTGTATAAACCTGAGCAAAATGAAACTCTACTTTCACTTTTACTTTGACAGATATGGAAAAATGACCTGTCACGTAGACTGAACCCGTAACCTGCCAACCACTTGTTTCAGCATGTTGTAATTAACTGCTGTGTTACTATACAATGTATATGGGTACCAACTTCAGCAATTCATCACAGCTGTATATGGGTGGGCTGTAAGAAAGAGTAGTTAGTGTGGTCAGTATAAACAAGCTGACCAACTGTCTACCTTGGGATTCACACTTCAATTAATACAGTGGCCCCACGTAACACTCTTCTAAATAAAGCCTGCGCGTGTCTATCTGTGTGCATGTGTGTGTTTGTGCATGAAAGTGTGTTTTCTGCCAATTTGTGTGTATGTGAGTGCACACCCGCACCTTCCTCTGTGTGAGTGTTTGCATAAACATGAACTGTGTATGTGTGTGTGTGTGTGTGTACTTGTGTTTATTTGGAGTAATCACTGGGGCACTTCTGTGTTTGCACGTTCGTTTCAAGATTGATTCATGAGCGCTCCTCCAGAGGAAACAGATAACAAATGGTTTTCTGGTCCAATAAACACAGTGGGCCTGTAAACCAAACTAGAGTCAACTCAACCCTCCTCTGCATTGCACCTTCAAAAAACAAGGCTGAATGGATGGATGGATGGCTGGCTCGGAGGGTGTCCTGTACTAAAAAACTCAATGAGAGACATATTGATCGAGGTCTAATTGTGGCGTGCCGGTGTCACCTCAGGCCTAAGCAGACCCTCCAGACTCCCATGTGATTTATGCTATACCAATCAATGAGTTTGTGTTAGAAGGGGGGGGGGGCCACGTTAGGCTATTACATTTTTTTGTTAAATTCCTCAACAAGAGAGTTCCCATCTATTTCATCAGTCAACATGTCGACCTGAAGATTGCCTTCAAGATTGGGAAGAAAAGTGTGTATCTGAGAGGATCTTGACAATTTCCATGCTCCCTTGTGATGTAACGGTTGATTTAACGGTCGTTTGGGCTCCACCACGGGCCGAGTGTTTGATCATCGTGAGAGCTTGGACAAGTCTGACCCTTGACCTTCATGCCTGCTAGGGATGGGTGACAGTGACTGGTGGGATACATTGTGCGAAAGCTTAACCCATTAAAACTTAGATTTTTATGACATTGTATACCCTAAGAAGTGATTTATGTAACAGTGTGAGTCTAGTCGTAAAAGTACAAGATGTGGCCCTTTTTTTAAAGAAAAACACTTTCAGATAATTTAGCTGTTGAGTGTTTTGGTAGGTTTTTTTAAAATTTTGATATGGTTTGTATGAGAGTGTGTAGCCTGTTTGAGTTTCATTCAATGACTACGCCACAGTGTTGAGACAAGTGGGAGGACGTTTTTTTTTAAAGAAAACAAAAATTACATAGGGTTTTATGAGGGAATAATATGGTGGTTGGACTCCAGCAGGCCAGTCAGTCCATTCATTCATTCATCCACTGACCCTCTCAGCCTGACTGTGTGTACACTGCAAATCCCTCTTTGCATGCCCCGGGGGGGTTCGCACAAGGCCTGGATTGGTAGGCGAGGGCAGGATGTACTGAGGTAGTGGAGGTCGGTTAAAGCACATTTTTCGCCTGTTCAGCAAGAGTCTGCCTCCACAGCCCAACTAAGAAACGACACACAGACTATAAATGTGCTGCGGACTTATTTCCAAGGCTGTCTTTAAAATGTAGGAGAGGAGTTTTCTTTCCCAATTTGATTCACTTTTTAAAAGACAAAAGTGTGGACCTAAAAATCACAAATAAAGTCATTCAAAAGAAACGTATGATTGGTTGCTGATTTATTTCCCTGTGTTCATGTCAGTTCATAATTGTCAACAATGACTTATTCATTTTATTTTGCTTTGATAGATTTGAAATGAAGTATGTTTTGAAACAGCAACAAGCTTGTCAAGAAGCCACCAGTTGAAGTGATATCCGTCCTTCTGAAGTCTCATAGCTGTTATGAGATCTAATTCTCACTATCTCAAGGCTTTTCGCTCAGTAATTTCAAACTAACTGCCTAAATTAATGCATAACACATAACATACTAATCACTTCGGAATCAACTTGGAGAGAAGAGGATCAATCAAATAGTAGGCCAATCCTGAGGCAGAAGATACGGGGAAATGAACAAGGTTATCGACACTTGGTGGGGGAGGGGGGGCAACCTTGCTCCTCGACAGTTATCTGTCGGTTTGGTTAGGAGCCGGAGTGCGACGTGGCAGAGGACGGGGCGGCAGAATCCTCAGCAGGCGCCTCGCTGACACATGTGGGACAGAGCTCAGTGGAAATCGGGTTAATGAATCGTAGAGAGGGGGAAACTGCAGGGTTACTGCTCTCTCAATATTCCCCTGTCATTATCAGTTGGACTGCTCACCACTGGGAGAGGGAGAGACGGGGAGGTCAGTAGGTGGCATATCTGAACCTGTGAAAAGGATTCCAAACAATGGATCATAAATGTGCGCGAGACAAAGCAAATGCTGCTGGAGTGTCACGGCCAATTTCTAACAGAGATGAAAGATGGCGCTCTCTAGTTTTGTGACTGGTCGTGTATATGATTCACTGGGAGTACAACCGTTAAGTTAGTACCAAGTTGAAAATAATTGTTAGCAGATTTTTTATTTTTTTTTAATCTCCCTCAATGCAGTCTTCAATACCAGCTGCAGTATTTCTTTCCTTGCCTTTGTGTAAGTGTATTCTCTGGTGGGTCTTTGGTCCATGACCAGTCCATTACAGGCTTGTCTGCCTGGCTGTCACTTCTCTCTGATGGATCAGCGACTTACAGACAGAACCACCAGTCTCAATTTTAATAACACTGGCATGTTTCGGCACTCGGACCCAACACAGATGCAAATCATTGCCTCTTATTAGATTGGTTTGAAAAAAAAAGAAAACAGCTTACCCCACATCTACCCCCCTTCTCCCTTCCCCAGTTGTTTCTGTTCTTGAAAGGTGTGTTCCAAAAACTTGACCCCGACGAAACAAAGCTTTTAATTACTGCTGAAAATTGGGCGAATTAGGACGACTGAATCCTGCCTCTTCACGCACATAATTCGCCTATCTAAGAGGATGAAATATATTAGCATATTTAATTGGAGGCTTATGCCCATCTCTTGTGTTTGACAGCTGTTGAGTCAGACGATGGCATTGTGCGAATATGAGTCAGTGCACACTAATCTAATCAGGGAAACCCTGGCTGGGGATTGAGTTAGCATTTTGGACATCCGTCAGCAAGCTCTCAGGATTACACACAAGGTTAATTATGGAAGAATTAGATTCGGAGGGACAATGGCTTTATTGCTTGTAAGGGTAAGGTAATAGTATTCACAAGCCACAGGCCGCTATGAATGAAGGCTTCAAGCACAGTCCACAGACCATGATGCAGTGGTAACTCAGGCGTGGCATTGATTACTTTAATTGGTGGACTGGGAGTGGAGAACATCATTGAATTTGATTTAACTTGCCCAACAGACACACACACACACAATCACACACAATATCTACCAGTACATTGGTCATCGTTAGATGTCTGAAGTACCTGGAGCGTTCAACGTCCATCTGGGATTTTTACATCAAACAAATGCCTTATTTTACACCCCCATCTCCCAGGCCTCGCCAGCACTTTCCAGTGTCCTCCAATATGACCTTAAAGGACATTGATTCACAAGACTTAAGACATATTTTTTCAGGTTGCTGAGCAAGGAAAAGTACCTGCTACTCAGAACATACAAGTAAAATGAAGCCATATAACAATCAAAAGTGGCAAGGTGAAAATCATCCACACATCCATATTAATTAGGCAGTGCTGAAGACTTCTTTTGTTGACTCAGTAACTACTCACAGTTATGTATGTGGTGAATTTAGTGTAACTGGCAACTGTAACCTCCTTGTCACTAGAAAGCCAGGAACCTGCTATAGGGCTATAGTCAGTCACAATGTCTGGGCCATTTCCCCAACCAGACCCTTCCCCTGGTATTTGATTCTCATCAAAAAAAAGCTACCTGAGATAGTGAATGTCATTGAGAAAGCCCATTAGCTCACTGTAAGGACACAACATTCACAATGTATTCAAAAGTTGCTCTTCTGGCAACAATGTATTCTCCCACAGAGGATGGCTGATTTTTTGGCGGATTTACTTTGTCCCCATGAGCGAATCTAGCCTGGTCCAACCAGACCATCGTACTTCATTTCATTTGTACAGAAGGTCTGGAAGTGCTGTAATTGGCAAACGTTCATTCACTTGGAGGCGGGTGTCTGTCGAAGTTTAAAACTATTGGATCTGCCCAGTGCCACTCTGGATTAGCCAACCAATCGCATCACGTTTGGTCGTCACGTGTGTCATGAGCCGGCTTCTGGCGGTGCGTTCCAGTTGGACAGGGAACTCGGAAATTTCCGACTTCACTACATATTGTAGTCTATGAATCTACCGGTACCTGGCAAAAGTAACTTGTTAGAGCCTAACCTTTAGTTATTTGGACGAGAAAGGTTTTAGGCGTCCATACTTTCGCGAGCAGATGCACTGGAACACAGACAGGTCGGAACTCGGAACTACCAAGTCGGAAATCTCCTTCTTCCGAGTATAAAGGAACGCAGCATTCAACTGAAACTGGAGCGCGACTTCGACGTCATCGTTCTCAGCCACTCGCTCTGTTCGCTGATTGGATGATTGTAGATTCTCCGGTAAAACTGGGAAATGCACTGTACACCCAGACTGACTACTGAAGGGAAAATGAAATTTGGCCGGAAGTAGGCGGGCGGGCGGAGCCAGGCTAGAGCGAATCCACTGCTCATGGAAATTCTAATGAAATAATGATTTTGCTGGAAAATTCTGCCTGATTTTAACGCTCTAGTGCCCGGCCCTTACAGCCCAAATTGCCCTCTACCAAAGGACATATGCTGCACTGTCACACAATGTTACAGGTAGAGCGGATAGAGGAAGCTGAAATGCCTCGGCAGTTGGAGCAGCTGCACAGATAAGACCTCGCCCACTCAAAATCCAAACAGAATCCAAACAGGCAGATTTATTACAGGAAACGTATTGAGCACTTATTTCCTCTTTTGTTCCCCTCATTCACGTTGCTTAAAAAACGCTGGGAGTGATAAATTTGCGTCATCGGGATGTTCCTGGCACGCCATCACATTCTCTCTCTCTCTCTCTCTTCGTCCTTCCTCTGTCTGTCTCTCTCTCTCTTTCATACACACACACACACACACACACATACACACAATTAAATAAGACACACACACCAACACGCTGACACATTCGAGTGAGTGAGCGCCGGGCATGCCATTGATGCTCTGCTCCGGCTTCATCCATCACTGATAATGGCAGAGGACAGCTGTGTGTTCAGTCCCCCCCTCTCTCCATCATACCACAAGCTTGGGGTGGACGGACAGAGGGGAGGAGGGGTGTATTTACTCTACCCAGCCTCCAAATACCCATCCCCATCCTGTAATACTGTTCTGCAACCTCTGCCCTTCCACAACAGTCCCAACACCCCCCACCCAAGAGAATACCCCCCCCGGGCCAGGCCCAGATGGCCGTGGCTTGAAGCGGCCTGCGCGTTTCTGCTATCTAGATCTACTTCAGGGCAGGAATAGAAATCAGTGATGCAAGGTTGAGGTACACACACACACACACACACACATTTTGACACCCAGAGCCACAAAGACGAATGCCTTCATGCCCTGTTATGCATGCATTTCTATGCATACACTCAGTCTTTTCCAGTGTCTCATTGGCACACAAACACGAATACACACACCTAACAGGGCTGCACTGTTTAGACTGGAGCTAATGAAGAGATAACAGCTGATGTGATTAGTTTCCGCATGAATGGAGAGCGTCGGGGCTTCGTCCCGACTTCACTCACTTCGCTCAGTGCACACGAGTGGGAGTGGGCTTTCATTGACGCCCTGTCCTTGAACTACCTTATTTAACTAGGTCACATCACTATGATGAAATTGCAATGTAGTAGTAAGTAATGGTGGGAAAAGAGGAGATGCATCGCCGTCTAATAGCCAGCTTGCCCTTCATCCAGCCACTGGTAGAGTTTGGGATTTTAGTGTCTTGCTCACGAGTTATTTTTTAGAAAAAGATTGTGATCTTTCAGCAGGATGGGTTCATCTCTATACCCAGTCAACAGTTTTATAGGGAAAATCTTTGTTTGAATTAAAACTGTAAAAAAATTGTGTTTGTGGATCATTCTGAGTAATGGGGACACCGTTTCTGTTATTTTGTCATTTGTCTCAGTGCTTTGATCAACACAAATGAAATTCCATCCCCTTCCATTGTCCTGGGATGGAGGCAGAGATCTCAATCTCATTGCTCAAAACTAGGATTGCATCCAGAGCTTATTAAGTGGACTGGGTATGGCCAGATCCAAATTCAAATAAATTATTACTTAAAATTTCATTATGAAATTCAGTGTTAACGCAATCAGTTTCACACATTGAGAAATTGTGGGCTGCTAATTCTGCCAGTTCTTAACCTTGTGTTACCTTACATAAAAGTCATCCTGATAAGTTGATGTAAGTGAAATTACAAGTTTTTTTTAGCAATTTGGGTGAACCGACCCTTCAAAAATAACAATGGGGAAAAACCTGCATTCCCACTCACTTTCTATAACGCTTCTGAAACCTCATCATTATTTGTCATCACCAAGTCTGAAAGCAGTCTGTCTTGTCTTTCACAAAACAACAATGGCCCTTTTTTTTTACATGACTCATTTTCTCATTTTCTTGGCTGATGTGTAATCTAAACAGTCCACTGAGGTCAGTTCCAGTAAATCTCCACAGATGGCAAGCTAATGTTATTCAATTAGCAGGTGATGGGGGAATGGTGCAACCCGATCCCCAACAAAACACCAGTCCAGCACACTCCCTTCTATAAAAGACACCTGTCAGAAACAAGAGCCTCCTTTGCCCCGGCTGTTAAAGAAAAGCACTCTCCTTGTCTCGTCATCATTTAAGACTTAGGGCACTTCAAAGCTGGCCAGGTACAATAGCGGCGAGCAGGCCGCCTTCAAAAGAACAGCACAAGTTATGGCGGGGGTGGCCGGGGAGAAGAATGGCCCAGTAAATCATAATAGAGAGGGAAATATAAAAGACGAGGCGGAGAGACGCAGTTCACCTGTTCTGTCTGTAACACAATCACTTAACGATCCTCAGGGCGCATTGTGAGGGAGAGCGCTCCTGTAGCTCGCGCCCTCGCTTTGTGCCCCCACTGGAGCACAGAGATCATCTTCCCTCTTCTCCACAGACCCCCTGACCTTCTCTCTGTTCCACTTACACACACACACCCATCCAAATTACCCTTGCTCCTCACAGATTAAGATCAATGTCATTCATCGCGTTTAGAGTATCAGCCTTTGATTTGGACCGGAGAAAAGGAAAGGGAGGGCGCACATTGGGGCACCTGGGAGCCGTGTGGAGGAAGGGACAGAAGAAAATGCATCCATTAGATGTAGATGAAAGTGGCTTCTTTACTTTCCCCTTGAGCTTGTGTGTTGGCCTAATGTGAAGGGTATAGGTGATCTTTGAAGTCACTGCAGGTTTTAAAACAGACACAGTTGCAGGTACACTTACAGTAGCTCTTACATTGCAGGGGACACATACTGTAGTAAGTAAAGGTTTCAGTCTGTTCGGTCTCAAATATAGTATAACATTTTCACACACACAGGGCTGCATTGGCGGGGCATTTATACAGGTGCAGGTGAGAAAGGGACACAAGAATCAGGAAGGCCGGATTACAGGCTTATTACACCTGCGAATGGGTTAGTCTAGATCTAGATTCCTACCCCAGTCAATTCAATTGAAGTCATCACACAGTCAGTTTATACTAATCTGAGGCAGGACTTTACATCTGTCTACAGTAGGGGTGAACCTGAATAGTTACCTATTTGATGATTCTATCGAAGGAGCCTGATTCTAATGACAATCTCACAGTCGAATAGTCGCTAAATTTGGTCATGAAACAAGGGTCATGCTATCCCGGCTATATGGGGGTACTGAAGGTCTGATTTTACATGGAATTGCTTGGTTTCTCCCATTAAATTATGGTACATTGCCTAGTTTGGTATACATATCAACCTATCACACTGTTAATACAAAAAATCTAGACAAGATTCAACCAGATTCATTTATGTAAATTCGAACTCGTGGACACGTCAACGTGACGGTTATCAAAGCTGCAATGAACTCCACTCTTCCAATGCAGGCAGGTAAACAGTAGAATTTGGCACAATGCTATACCTTGCATGCGCACATCTATTGGCCAATGATGGATTGTGCTGCAGCAAGAGTTGAGACTGGATCAACTCTTTTGCCTGATGACACAGCCGTTTGTGCCCCCAGCTGTGCCAACTCCGTGGTCTAATTGAAACAAATGGAGGGGGCTGCAGTGTTTGACACAGACCTGGAGCCACGCTGTCAGTGTGCTCTCTGTGATTAAGCCCAACCCCCGTTAGCGGCGCGTCCCTATGCTTTACCACAGGGATTCCTCTGTGTCTAGTCTCTGACCTCTGACCTGGCTCATAGGTAAGCTTAGCTTTAGGACAGCACAGACTCTTTTCTATAGATCGCTTTTTTTTCTCCATTGAAGTTCCAAGCTCTCCTATCTCCACTCTCTCTCTCTCCGTTCACCTACCTCCCCCAACGTCCCCACCCTTGGAGTCACCAGGGTATGTGACGGTCTAAATGCCCCCTATTGTTGGCAGAATGGACCTTTTGTCCGCACCCCCTGTATGTGCTGACTAAGGGACATCCAGTGAGCCCACTTTTGAGTCCATCCAGGGGTATGAGCATGGGATGGATGCATAGGGTCAGCTAAGCCTTGCAATGACCCCTCCCCCCCAGAATAGAGTGTTTGAGGAATTTCCTGATTCAATAACTTTTTAAATAGCTGGCCCCCCTGCCTTTATATACTGCCAGTAGCAGCAGCCACTATCGTCCTCACACCTAGCAGACAGGCTAAACTGGCCAGGCCACGTATAAAATAAAACCGGTACATTTAAAAACACAATTTCATGTTAGATCCTCTGGATTTTCAGAATGCCTCATGCTGAAATGCCAATACAGTAGACACACAGCTTATTTATATACTGTATGTTAACAAACCAAAGCAGAGCATCCTGACACATCTAATAGCAGTGATAAGACACTTTTTCACAGAATATCCTGGTGGAACTTAAGCAGTGATTTTCTTTTGCCTTAAAGCGGCTACGAGTAACGTTTAAATATCTGTTAAACAGCCTCATGTTTCCTCTGATAATCATAAATGACCTCTAACAGCAAACGAGACCATCAGTGCAAAGAAATACGTTTTTATATAGTTTTTAGTACTGCTTTTGGTCTGGTCGCACACCCAGTCTGATTTTCGGTTCGCCTGTGCAGGCTCTATGGTCACATATTGGTCGCAGATTTCAGTGTGGTGCTGCAACGCGATTTGAGAAGCCTATCCCTCCAGGTGAGGGAAGGGGAGCGGGAGCCTTGTTTGAGACAGTTATTTGTCGTCATAATGACTGATAACGGGGCTGAACCATCAAAGAAAAAAAGAGAATGCAATGAAGAAAAGCTAAAAGGGAGAGTGATATAGGCTACGGGCGGGACGAGGGCGTTGCCAAGCAACGTGTATACAATTTCACGAGAGCGAAACTAGACTGCAGTGTTTACTCCTAAATGAATGAGCGGTTGGTACTAACACAAAGTTTGCTTTGCTTCACCATCATCAGGTAACCATTATCTGAAATAGTCATTATTTACATCAACAACACAAACACATTACCTCATCGTGATCCATACTAACTGCCGTCTCTCGTCAAATTTCACCCACAGATTCATATTCATACACAAACCCTTAAAAAATACCATAAAAGACTCCGCATGTAAAAGCATCTCAAGGGAAAGTGGATTAAAGGTTATGATAAAGAGACAAATAGAAGAAAAAGGCAAACACTAGAGGTGGCATCTTGGATTATAACTGCATTTCTTTAATGAGGATGTGCAATCACAGCATTTTTTGAACCGATAATTAATGTCCCTAACACCCCTTTTTTAATAGACTTCCATTAACAAGCTTTTAAAAATGGTGCTTTTAAACCATACCTAATTCATTGCATACATGAGAGCACGCGATAGTGCTGAATAGTATTTACTGGCCATCCTTTTAAAACAGCTCCCTTTAAAATCTAATCTGCTAATGTATCCAAATCACACGGCTGTCCCGGGCCATATATCTTTAATTGTACGTGGGTCCACTTTAACAAGAGTCAGATGCGTGCTAAAGACTCCTCTACATCAAAAAGCTGCCGCCCAGCACCTAATATCCTCTGCCGTCATAATGCTGCCGTTTCACCTCCCATGTTCATAAAACGCCAGTCTCCTCCTCCCCCTTCCCCAGCCCTCTCCTTTCACTTTGATTGGGCTAATTGTGTTTCCTGCTGAATGCAGTAAACTTAAGGGAAGCTAGGAAGTGCATATGCACCTACCCTGGAGCGTATTCAAATTCACACTAGGCGGCTTCTCTAACAAGAGGCCATTAGAGACAATAGCAGGCTCGTTCCCTTTTCTGAGGGTCCATTTTACATGGCAGTGGTAGGTACTAAAGCCTCTTCAGCCCTATGGGATACACCACCCAGACACGTCTCCGTTCGACTTGGGTTGGAAACATGTAGAGATCAATTTGGCCATGTATCCTTCCATGTATCTACTAGAGTGTCCTTGAGCAGCAAAAGAAACCTGTTACTGACCCTGACCTCTGAGCCACCATTAGAGGAAGGCTGCGATATCAGGGGGAAAATGCATGTCTATAAACTAAGGTGAAAAAGATAATAGTGAATCATTCACGTTCTAGTAACGGACAGTTTTACTGTTACACAAGTGTAAAAATAGTTTTTGGGAAATACGTAGCAGTGTAACATCTGGCCCAGCCGGATCTGATAACTCATCGCTTTTCTCCCGGAGAGCAAATCACCAAACCACACTGCGGTTGTCTTTGTTATCATAGCCTGTCACTCTTTTTCTCTTCATCCCTCTCTTTCTCTTTGTCAGTCTGGGCGAGCTCCTGTTGACCCGCGGGTCTCTGCGGTGGGAGCGGGCCACGCTGGACCACTTCAGAGCCCATCCCAAAAAACCACACCAGGCTTCCCGTGCAATCAAGGAGTGTATTTCTCTTTCTCGGCTCTCCCTGTCTCTCTTATCTGAAACCTCATCCCTCCTGTGACCTGGTCCGTGTGTTGCGGCCTTGGTGGAGGCAGACAGTGTGTTAGTGAATGGGAGGGAAGTCATATGTTAGCAGTTTGAACCTACAGCCCCAATTAGAGGCAGCTGTTGCTGCGCTATCGCACCACAGCGGAGGGGAAGGGGGGGTGGGGGGTTGAATTTATGGTCTGCGTCTCCGTGGCGACCCCTGTTTGATGTGCAGATAATTAGGAAGTGAATGGCTTCCTGTGGGTTGCTGCTGGAAGGGGCAACTTCATACAATAATAAAAAACAGAGAGAAAGGGAGAAGAAGGAGAGGAACAGCTGAGATGTGGGACACATGTTGGAGTGGGAGCAGGGTCAGGTGGTGTGCCAACAGAAACCAGAGGTCATCTAGTCTTAATGGCCATTGCCACTGTGCACCCCCTTCGTATAAATGTGCATGCTTATTTGGGTGCGGGGTGCATCTCCTGAAACATGACTTTGCATGCTGACACACTTGACCTCTGGTTTTGTGCGTCTTATTTCAGTCGCAGTCAAAGACCGAATCAGTCAACGCATCGGCTGTAACAGCTTTGAGCTCCTCTCCTCCTCACATACCATCCTTTGACTCGCACAAGAACACGCCCGTGCAAGTTAGCAGCTCAGGACATATTTACCGACTCCGCAACGCGGGGTTAACGATACCAAGAGGTGGATACAACCAAACACATCAAAGATCAAAACCTATATGTCCCTGCAGATTAGGAAAAAAATCCACTCACATTGGTCTAGACTTGTCGTTTCAAAGATCGTGATCAATCTGCTGTCAAATTTGTACTGTGGAAGTTTCTGCTGAGAACACCTTTAAAGCTTTCCTCAAAAGCTTGGTCTTAACTCAAAATAGCATTTGCTTTTTACCATAGCAACCCTCTGCTTTTCAACTTGCTTCGTCACCACCTTGCGCGTCATTTCAACTCTGACCTCTTTGGCAAGAAGTCATGACCCTCACTCGTTGTCCTCCAGATTTCCCTTTATGAGGATGCAGATCCAGAAAAAAAATCCAATCTGGAAAAAAGCCTCTTGAATAAATATAAATAGTAATTGATTCCCGAGATTCATCACATTGGAGTGTTAAGCCAGTCAATAAAACGTTCTAACAGACTCTGCTTGTCCACTGTATGAGCAACAATAGGAGCCAGATTGTGATCCTTCGGTGCCTTTTGTTTCTCTCGAGCTTTTCCGGTGAATGGAACACAATAGGAAGGAATGCATTGGTTTCTGCTTGAGTGCTAAACCCAATCAGGATGATAACAATGTGTTTTAAAGGTCTAAGAGAGTCTTTAACTATCCTCCACAGCACCAGATTAGCATGTTACCATCGACCCCCCCTGTGGCCGGCTATTCATGTGCACCGTAAGGCTAACATTAAACAACAACACATACACACACCAACACACACACACACACACAGAGATAAACACAAAAACCTCCTTCACATTCGTCAACTTCACATAATTGTATACATCTGGTGATTCAGTTGGCTAATTACGAATCAATGAATAAATCAAGTGGGCGTATTAAGACAACGCTGTGTGACCTTGTGTGCGGGAAAGTGTTGATATTGTTAGAAGTTGTACAAGAACAAGAGGAATGTGAGCCGTCTACACACATTCCTAGACATGGATAAAGTATTTGGCCTAAACAATAAAAAAAAATTAAAATTAGGGTTGTGTATCAAACATGAATACTTGTTGATTAGTATAAAACAAGTTGGAATCAAACACTTTGTCGGATTCTTAAGTTTGTTGACGTATAATTTAGTCGGATATTTATCAATCAAAATGCGGAATGGTCCGTAATTGGCAAAGTTAATAATTCAACAATGTTTGACGCATTCTGATTTGCAAAGCAAAATTCCCCCCACATAAGTTCTTATTATTATTAAAAGGAGCTTATGTAATATCGAAATCGGAGAGAGCAATGTGTCGGATTAATGAACAAAATTTACTCTTGATAGTCTCATTGATCGAAATCAGACTACATTTTCATAACATCTGAGACATTTTGCCAGATATTAACAATTCATTTTTACTGTTCTCAGTTAAGAACAATTACTGTACTGTAAGTTAACAGAAGTTAATGGTTAATCACAAATGGGTGTGAATTCTCTGAACTAAGACGTATTGATCTAGGGCGGATATGATCTAATTTAAAACAGATCCATGTTTTGGTATGACAAAGTATTGATTCTCCACCCATTGATACTCAAGGAGCCAATATGCCCACCCCATATAACATGTTACATATTACAGTAAATATGATGATGTTTAAATCTTGTGATCTTGTGTCCCTTTCTATTACTCTTTGAAGTTTAGTAAGATGTGGCCCACACTTTCTGACGAAAGTGTGGGCCACGAAGAAGTAGAGTAGAGTGATGCATGATCCACATCAGTGTTGTGGAACCACAGCACCAAATGCCGCAGATATAATAAATTCAGGTTACCTTCACTGACTCACTTTTAAATCAGACATCCAAGCATCCTGGCTATACGTTATGATGCCATTAAGGATGCAGCAGGATCTGGGTTATGCAAAAGCACACACCCACACACAAACATACACACTTATAAGTGCATTACATTTATCACAGTCAAAACAAGCTCTGCAAACCAAGGACCCTCACAGCTAAGCTCTGTTCACAGGAATGCAGAGAAGAGGGAAAATATTCTGATAAGGAGCTGTTTTCTTATGGGCAGCCGGGAGGGGTCCACGATAACTTGTTATGCTTAGCATTTGTTTTACTCTATGAGAACATGTGATGTGTCTGAGCCGGTATCTGTATTCCCATTACGACATGTGCCTTTGGTGCCATGAGAAAAGTATGCCCGCTTGTCGCCCAAGGGAAGAAAAAAAATAATCCAAGGCTTCCAAGAAAGAAGCGGTGGGACGGGGCTTAAAGGACGAGGTAGGGGTGCTTATGTATTGGGTCAATGGCCCTGAATTACTATCCTAACGCTATGTGTAATTAAAAAAGAACATCAACAACAAACCTAATCTTTCACCCCTCTTTTATTCGTCTTCCCTTCTCTCTGACTTTTATTTATCTCTTTTTTCTTATTTTTTACATTGAAAAATCCACTGGCCCCCTTTCCCCCACCCCCGATGCAGCTCTCCTGCTTTTCTGTGCCGAGGGTCGCTGACAAAAGGAATTGTGCAAACGAGCCTTTAAAATCCCTAAATGGTTGTGGTCCGCGGCACAATGGGCCAAAGAATGCGGTGCTGGACAAAGGCCGGCCCTTGCCCCACCACTCCGCCCTGCAGTGATGGATCCGAACGGACGCATGAACGTGGGCTGGATTTGGGACTGCGGAGGCGCCACCTCGCCCCCCACTGGGCCCAGCAAAAGGGACAGGCCTCGGGGATACACTGGAACCCCAGCCAAGGGCCTCAAAACAATCACGGGCTGCTAACTAGCTTCGCCATCCATAGGCCTTGATTGATATGGGAAACGCATGCTTGCTCCTCCATACAGCTCCCACCATCACTCTTTATCATCCTCAAAGCCTGAAATTATTCCCCCTTTTTAGAAGCCGACGCTACAGATTAGATGTGGCCAGCCATTAAATGCTGATTTTTCTGTACATAACAGGTTTATATATAAGACCTCGAATCATGTTTTATGAGCGTCCACAGTGCCTCACAGGGATGTAAGGCTGTAACGAATGGCAGGGAAATATGAAAGAGCGATGGTGAAATCAGAGAACTAAGGTATGGACAAATTACAATGAGTGTTTTATTAATGTGGACTGCCACCCTCTAGGCTAATAGTACTAAGGAAAACCTTGATTTGCATGGTTCAAGGGTATGGAAAATGTGCTCTGACAACCCTGATCGTAGCTAAAGCCCAGGATTGGTGTTTAGAGGAGCGGGCAAACTTTGCAGGGTAAAATTGAAAACAGGTTGGTGAGGTTATGGCAGACGCAGCATCTGTCTGAATATAGAATTTTCTAAGTACATGTGTAGATGGAGGACAAGGTGTCTCAATGCAATTCTGTTAGGTCAGGTTAAAAAAATAAAAAAAATTGGTTTTTCGAATGTTAGGCCCTCCAGGTCAGATCTGGTATGCTGCCTTTATTTCTAAACAAACAGTCATTTGAGTACTGAAGGTCGTCACAAGCCTGTAGCTAATTCATTACAGATAAGCGGCAATAAAAAAATGAATGAGGAGTTTGTGATTACAGTACAGTAGGGCTAGATGACAAAGGAGAAGTCTTTGAGCCTGCGGGGATATTTTGAAACACCCCATGCTATTATATGTCAACACAATGTAGAATTAAATGTATTTGGGTAAGTAGGACCATGTGACTGTTTTACTATGTGGGCTTCAAGCAATTGGCTGGGTATGTGTGTGTGTGTGTGTGTGTGTTTGTGTGCGTGAGTTTGTTTGTGTGCGTCTGTTGTGGAGGGCTGTGGTTCAATGTGCCATCAAAGCAAGTCGTAACGTCACACAAACAGTTTTTGGAAACCATAAGTGAGCCCGTGACTCCATGTTTGCTTCAAAGTCTATTGCTCAAATTTACAGTGTGCGATTGCATTTCTCTCATTTGTTCTCCCAATATAAGAGGGTTCATTATCACTCAAATCAACCTTGGGCTTTGTGGAAAATGAAGTTTTTCACCCATGATTGTTAGATTCACGGACAGAACTATTTTCCCCATAATTTAAATTCAAACAATTAGTCAGTGACTTCCTTTAAGCTTAACTGACCCCATGACACACACATACACACACACATGCACACACACACACACACACACACACACACACACACACACACACACACACAACGACAGAAGGACCACAGTGTTCTTCAATTGTGCCTTTTTTTCTTCCTACTCTCTCTCTCTCTCTGTGTCTCTCGAACATTTTATCGACTCTTTATCTCACCCTGGACGCCTTGTTCACTTTCTTTATATAGTCCATATAATAGGCTGTAAAAGTTACATTACAACTCACCCTTCCTGTTCCGCTCTATTGGCGCTCTATTGTGATAAGATATGGCAAGAACAAAAGAAAAGCCGGCACAGTGACGATCCTTTGAAGTGCTGCTGGTATTATTGCTTTTTGTAAGTTGCTGGGATTTACTGTAAATGAAATCTGGGATGTAGACGTAGCAGTTAGCCGTTTGGCTCTTTATCAATATCGGTTGTTATACTTATACAGCCTCAACTTAATCACACATGTTTCAGGCAATCTTCTGCAAAGGGGTTCACACACCTCCTTGTGTGTATCCAGTAGCCCGAGGCCTGCATTACTCACGATGGTGGTATTTTCAAGCCCTGACTTCATATCCTGCCCTCGTTTTTGTCTTATTTGACTGGGGGCCCGAAACCTCTCGGAGCGTCCACCCCAACCTATGTAAATCCCCTATACATACCTCAGCTGCACTTGAAAGGCACGTCAATTGCGTAACTGGCACAATTGCTGCGAGGTTGAGGGGACCGGGCGCAATCAGACGTGCCCGCGAAAACCGAGACAGAATCCAGAGCAGTTTCATTTTTGATGCAGGACAATGCCCACATTCATTCATAAAAACCAGGAAGAAGACGGTTAAATTGTTTTCTGTTAATGTTTAATGAAATGTCCCTTTGGTTAATGTATTCCTTCCTTCCCACTTTCATTTCACTTCTTGTAACACCCTCCTTGCGCACACACACACATACACACACACGCCGCACGCATGCACACACACACACACACACACACACACACACACACACACACACACACACACACACACATGCACACACACACGCCGCACGCATGCACACACACACACACACACACACACACACACACACCCTGCACTTGTTTTATTGCTTTTGAGTGGGTGGTGTTACTGATACCTCTCTGATTCATACTGCTGTTTGAAGTGGGATCATTTTTCCAGCTGTGCACATGCCATTCACCCAGGTATCCACCCACAGACACAGTAATGCTGCTTTTCTTCCACCTTCTGCTTTGACTGGTAAAAGGGTTTTGGAATGTTGTAGAAGACTGGACATGAAAAGATTGCCACTCGCCTCGATACAAGAAGGGTACCAAAGAGTAAAGAAAGGATGGTTTGATTTGAAAAAGAGGAGTTGTCTTTTGTGTTGGACTAAGCACTGTGCATAGAGAGAATGGAGAAGACAGGGAGGACCCTCAGTTTGGCCATGTTTCAAGCTAAGATTTCTAGTTGCTGGCTTCCTCTAAATCCAGTGCTGTGGATTAATATGGTAGCAGGTGCCCAGCATGCGTCTTTGGCAGATCAGCTAAACCTGAAACCCAGTCAGCCAACCTACACCAGATCTGTGGAACTGACTTTTGTTAAAACACCATGACCAGGGGGATTTTGGAAAATGTTAGACCATGTCCAAATTAAGCAATCCTAATGAAATTTTAAAAAATGCTTTCAATCACTCTTCCATCTACAAGTCTGTAAGCAGAGTTCTGAACGATTTGGACGATTCAACAAATGTTGCTAATCTCTTTGGCCTTCAGACATGGTGGGATTATGTGTCCTATCTTTATTTGAGTACACTGACATGTTGATCAGGACGGGAACAAAATAGAAGGTTAACAACAGCGAAGTAACCAGGCTTTCGGCTATGGTGCACTATTTTTACAAATTAGAAAGAGGAAGATTGTTGTTTAGGATTATGAAGAAAAAAAAACCTTTGCTGAGAACTAGTTTTTACGACATGTTCGAGAAGGTTGGCATTCTTAGATAGAGTATATTGAACAGCCACATTCAAGGGCATGGTGAAAAGCCTGCCAGCAGACCTTCCCTACAAGGAGCGTGACACAATAATCGTTGGGTATTATGGCACGAAAACCTCTCCGAAAGTCATTCATAGTGTTGCACTTGTTCGTACACAAAGAGTAAGAAGTGTGATGATAGAAAAAAGCTTAGAAGTTCAAGCTTGTGTGGCATGAAGTGGTCATGCTTCTTGTATTGTGTGTTTCAAAAAGGATTAGAAATTGCCAAAATATCCAATACCAATGTTGGCAAAATATTTTCAATTGCTATTAGACCATTCATCAAGCACTTATGTTGGAATATACTGGAGCCTTAAGTGGGATGCATATGTGCCACTTCTTGCCAAATTATTGTTTTGGCACATTTAGTTTTAATTTAGATGCCCTGCTGTTAAGATATTTCAATGTAGCGAGGGATTTTAATTTTTTTTAAAATTAAGTTAAGAAAAAAAGGGGGCGCCCTTAGCTCAGTTGGTAGGGCGTCCCCCCCCCATCGGCCTCGGCCAGCAGCGGACCCGGGTTTGATTCCAGCCCGCGGTCGTTCTCTGCATGTCACTCCCCTCTCTGCCCCATTTCAACTCTGTCTCTACACTATCAATAAAGCATAAAAAAAAAAAAAAAAAAGTTAAAGCCACTACGAGTAAAATGGCCCGTTGGCGGCCCCTTTGGACAAAAGCGGTAGTATTTTTATGACGCCAGCTGTCGTGAAGCTGTTTTCTAGCTCGTGCCGGGCGTGCGAGATTCAAATGATCAGGAAGCAATATAGTGCATGTCCGTGTGTTGAAAGTGTGAGGGCACCGGACTCTTTTCGGCTCCGTGAGAGTGGTTAATGACACAGCATCAACTAATGCCAGTCAGTGATACACACACCTGATTGCAATGAGTTGATGCAGTGTCACCTCTCACGGAGCTGAAAGATTCCGTGTCCTCACACAAAGCGAATGAACGAGAGACGGCAGTTATTATGGATCACGATGAGGTAATGTGTTTATGTTGTTGTAAATAATGACTATCTCAGATGAATAATGGTCATCTGATGATGCTGGTGAGGCAAAGTAAACTTTGTTTTAGTAGGCTACCGCTCATTCATTTAGGAGTAAACACTGCAGTCTAGGTTCGCTCCGTGAAATTGTGTATACGTTGCTTGGCAACGCCCTCCCGCCCGCCTATCACCCTCCCTTTTAGCTTTTCTTCATTGCATTTTCTTTTTTTTCTCAAACAAGGCTCCCGCTCCCCTTCTCTCACCTGGAGGGATAGGCTTCTCAAATCGAGTTTCTGCGCCACACTGAAATCTGCGACCAATACGGATATGTGACCATAGAGCATGCACGCGTGAACCGAAAATCGGACTGGTTGTGCGACCAGACCAAACGCAGTAATAAAAACTATATAAAAACGTATTTCTTTGCACTGATGGTCTCGTTTGCTGTTAAAGGTAATTTATGATTATGAGAGGAAACATGAGGCTGTTTAAAAGATATTTAAATGTTACTCGTAGCCGCTTTAAGAAGAAAATAAGGTTTTCATTTAATTTGTTTAATGTATGAGTTTTATATATAGTATGTATATGTTGGGGGATCAAGGGACTGTAACCCTGATGTGTTTAGGTCTTTTACATAATGCAGGGACTATTCCTCCAGGGAAGGCTCAAT
Source organism: Ammodytes marinus (assembly GCF_949987685.1). Lineage (NCBI taxonomy): Eukaryota > Metazoa > Chordata > Actinopteri > Uranoscopiformes > Ammodytidae > Ammodytes > Ammodytes marinus. The sequence continues at coordinate 7,794,463 of NC_137223.1, read as the reverse complement.
GTCACTGGAGGCCTCTATAAAGAGGGACTATAGCTACACGCTATTAATGTTAGCCACACTCCCACAACAAAACAAGGAACAAAAAGCTACACAACACCCTACTCGTTCCTTTAACCAAAGTCACGCCAGCAAGGGTGCAGCGCAATAAATTAACGTCTGATTAAAAATGGCCGTCTCGCCCGCCAAATTGTCATCAAGTGGCACCATTGATACGGGCAACAAAACCGGGCACATCACCAATCACCCGCTCAATGAGAAAAGGAAGGAGCTAAAAACAACATTCTTGAGCAGGTCGGTCTTTCATGAGCTGGTTTGGGGGGGATAGATGCTAAGGTTCTGGGGGATGTAAAGCGGGGTACACAGGACCCTACAAAAGGGGGAGAGAAGGAAGGGCCACCCTGACAGCCTTTTTTTTTTTTTTTTTTTTGTAACGGTATGGGGGTACCAGAGGGATGGAAGGCCGAAACTAGGAGGGGTGGTTCCCCCTCTTCAAAGCCTTTCCGCTGGTTCTGGGGCCCTGTGGATGGAGAATGTAAGTGGGGGGGTGCAGTGAAGGGGTGAGGGTGGGTGAGGGAAAAAGGAGAGAAAGGGAGAATTAGGGAGCCCTCTCTTTGTCTGTTGGCATCAGGGGGGTCGGTTAGACACTGAACGCCTCGGGAAGATTAACCAGCCAGGCCCAGTCGGAAGCTGAAGGGTAGGTGGGTGGGTGGATGCGAGGGGGGGGATAATGGGAGCCTGCTTTGTTTCTGGTCCACGATAGGATGCTGGAGAGGAGAGATGGAATGTAAGAAATGGAGATTGATTGATCGGTACAGTGGATAGCGATGCAGGGAAGGAGGGAGAAGAAGGGGAGGGAGGATGTCAGCGCTAAGCCGCAAGTCGCTCCCCGATTCTCATGCGGTGGGAGAAAGGAGTCGCCAGTCGGCAGTTTGAGTTTTTTGAAATATGGAGGAAATAAGGCGCACAGGGGATGAATGGTGGGAGTGAACCAGAGTGAAAACTGACAGACGTAAAAAAGAGAAATGGGGAGGCAGTTAAGGTGGAGAGGAAAAGGGAACGGGGGAGGATACCTCGGGGCTGGGGGGTAGGGGGGCTTCCTCAATACGGATTAGTGCAGCTCCACAGTGGGGAGAGGGAGGATGGGGTGAGAAGGAAAGGAGAGAGGAGAGGATGAAAGTTGGGGTGGGAGGGGAGGGTGAGAATGAAGAATTGCCATTCGCTTCACTCACTTCACTACCCAGGAACAAAGCATGATGGGAGGTACTTGACATAACACTCTTCCAGGCCATGTTGGTGTGTGTGTGTGTGTGTGTGTGTGTGTGTGTGTGTGTGTGTGTGTGTGTGTGTGTGTGTGTCTTAAGGGAAGGCATGAAAATGTAGAATTTGGCATTTTTATACAGTAATGTTAATATATCTAATTTTGACTTTCGTTGCCAGTGTAAAAAGGTTTCAGGGACAATCCTTTAAATATTTTTAAACTGTTATTTTGGTTATCTTGAACAAGAAATGACAACTTACCTGTTAGAACAAGTTTTTCTTTCATATATTGGATACTCTATAAATGTGTGTCCATATTTGAGTGTCGAAAATCACGGACATTAAAGATATTTAAGTAATATGCCGAAAGATGCTACAAGTGGTTTGCAAATGGTTATGACTCTATAAAAAATGTATTATTCATATCCCTGCCAAGCAAGAACTGTCGGTGAAACGTGATTAGGCAAACAAAACAAAGTACCAATATTTGTGATCTGATTCTTTCAGATTCACATACATTTCAAGTATTTCACACTGGAACCAAACGGCCATAAGACATGCGAGGAGCTCTAATCCACTCACTAATAGCGTTTGGGGAAATACCTCTTAATTTCCCCTCTGTTCTCCCCCACTTTTTCAAATTCAAAGACATGCTAAAGGGTATGCAACAGCTGAGAGCAAAGTAGCACTTAGCGTCAGCAGCAGTGCCCCTATGCGTGGCTAATGACCTGAGGCAGAGTTTCAGAGCCTTCGTTAAGGCCTAATTAATTACAGGAATGATAATGATTATCTCCACAGGTGATAGCCCACCAGGACTACAGTTCCCTTGAACTACTTGGTCTGCTGAGTTTAGGTTAAAAAAAATTGATTCCGCATCATCTTGATGACTTATTCACATCTTGTAAATTGAAGGTAAAAAGGAGGTATCCATGTGTCCAGAGTGGTGTGCAGAAATGTGAGATGGTGTGTGCTGTAAACCTGGAAGTGTCTTTATAAATGGTGTGCAATCAGGTGTGTGACACCCCCTTTCTATCTGTGTTTGGCTCTAAACAAACAAGAAGGTCTACTATTGTAGCACAACATCCTGTCAGAAAACGCCATTTTCTTTCTATAGCATGTCCAAAAACGGTCAAATTGGACAACGGCTATGATGGACGCCCCCAAGCCTCTGTCAACAAAAGCAATTTAAGCTGAAGGAAACCCATTTGTTGGCTTCGGATAGGTTAGAAGGCCTGTTTTTATTTGAAATTCTCACTTTTTCATTTATCTTCCACCGTGTGTGTGTGTGTGTGTGTGTGTGTGTGTGTGTGTGTGCGTGCGTATGTTTGGTGTATCTCAAGGGGAGGCATGGACATTTAGAATTTGTAACTACTAAATTGTTAATAGAATTTCCTTGCCAATGTAAGTTTTTAGGGACCTTGATGACTTACCTGTCAGAAAGAGTTTTGCTCTCATATGTGTGTTTGTATGTATGTGTATGTATGTATGTATGCATGTATGTATTGTGTTTTGTGTGGTGTGTGTGTGTGTGTGTGCGTGTGTGTGTGCGTGCGTGCGTGCGTGCGTGCATGCATGCGTGCGTGTGTGTGTGTGTGAAGACGCCGAGAGCTTTGTTTGGGACCTGTCACTCTGAAGGCTGAAGGTGGAGTGGGAGGGAAGAGAGGGGCAGAGGCATTGTGGATGGATTATACCAGAACCAAAAGTGGACCCCTCTCATTTCTCTCTCACACACACACACTCACACCCACACACACAAACCAGCTCCCTGCAGGTACATTACCCACCCCCCCCCCTCTCTCACCCCTCCCCTCTGATCAACGGAGCTGAAACAAGGAGGCGCCTCTGGTTCCCACATTGGACCCCACTGTAGCTATTCTCTTCTCACAACCCCCCCTAACAGACCTCTACTGTACCCCAAACCTGTTATCTAACACAACATGATAACATGCTATATGATAACGGCTCCTTATCAAGGACTTGAAGGCATGCACTAGCCTGACAAGGGGTTAATCCAATCTGTTAGTGAGGATAGGCTTGTTCCCAGTAAATATTTTGAATTATAAAAATAGAATTCTGTTTCACTTTCTGTAAAATGTAACCTTCTTAATCCTCATAAAAATAATATATATATATTTTTTAATTATACCATAGATGCTCATGCAACAGAATGGAGCAGATTAGTTGTATTTATAGCGCCAAATGAGACGCAGCTGTGACAACTGGTGACAACGTGTATAGTTTATTTTTAACTTTCAAGTAATCGTTACATGCACTATGTGTTCACTGTATAATTGTCTCAGGTAATGAGGTTGGTCACTGTTGATGTTGAAGCAATTTGTCCATCATCTCATATCTACTCACCATCTGCTACCAGTCCGTCGTGTGTGCACGCTGAAAATAAGTTGAGTGTTAATACACAGCTGTGGCTCCGCTAACGGTGCTCTAAAGAAGCTGTCTACGAGCCAGTAGCCAGCCAGAACGTCAGGGATCGCTCTGAGCGTGAGATGTTGCCGCAATTATTAAAAACATAAACAAACGCTTGCTAAACACTCGCTGGAGATTGCTTATTATGCGTAAAAACAAAACTCTTCTGATATCAGCTGCGAAATGTAATGGTGAGCTGTTTTTCTCTATTTGTATATGATGATGATTGTGTTTGAATTTGTTTTTTAAAGGTGCACTATGTCACTTTGGGTGTGTCAGAGAAGTGAACATATTCCAAGATATATTCTCATAGCTGAATAAACAAACTTCAGCCCAACTTTGTGAAATGGCTTTGTTAGACAGTTTGTAATCATTTTTTACAATGTGTCCAGAGGGTGAAGATAATACAATAATACATCAGCACTTTCATTAAGGTTGTTCAAAAACAACATCCCAGTATGCTGTTGACTTAGTATGTGTTGTCATGAATGTTTCTGTATTTCACTATCATCATAGTGACAATCTATGTTAAAAACAACTTAAACGCCTTTACATGGCTGTGTAGATACATGCACACAATAAGAGATACTGTAGTAACCCTGCTAAGGACACTTACAACACACACCAGTAACAAGTAATTAAGCAGGCATCTGAAAGGCACAATAATCCCTCCACCTTCAGCCATTAACAGAAAGAAAGAGTGGGAGAAGAAAAGCAGGGGAAGGAGACCCTTGCACTAAAGGAGGAGCCCTTTGAACTTTTGAAACAAGCCCTTTCCCCTAAACAAAAACACAAAATCTTCCCCTTATCTCCTTTCTCTCTTTCTCCTGGTCTTTTTTCTTCCTCCTGCTCTCTTCTTTCTTTCCTCTGTAAAGTCAGTGGTCCGACTCTCTCAAAGGAGCCAGAGCCCCCAAGCTCCCATTGGTTCCTGCTTGCTCTCCCACACTGAGTGCCCATGGCTCCTGAAGTGATGCTCTTTGTGTGGGGTTCAGGGGTCGTGCCTATTAGCGTGAAGAAAGCCCTGCTGGGTCTTATCCCGACCCGGAGGAGGACGCAGGCCTCTTCACCCCAACGTCGGCCTGGCCAGCCCCCTCCCCCGGACGGAACACTTTCATCCTTTGTCAGGAGGTCAATGAGCGGACCCCCAGAGGGGAAGGAGGGCCCCCAAGCAATAATGATATGCATGACAGTCATTGTATGACCCCCATGGGGGGGTCATGGTTGGTTGAGGTGGGTGGGACGATGCAGGGGAGGACTGGCTGCGTAACTAAGGATGGTTATCTTATCCAGAAGTAACTGAGTCACAGAACGATGGTGATGAGGGTGAGAGGGCTCCACCAGATCGTGACGGATTTGAAGCACGGTTGTAAATGACGTGAAAAATATACATGACAACAGGGAGTTATGACAGCAGAACACACATTATCACACAGGTTTGTGCTTTCATCAATATCGCAAATATTCCGAAAAAATACCGTTTCGTGTGTTTATGTATTTTAATGAGGCATTCCTCAACCCCCCACCACGCACACGCACACACACACACACACACACACACACACACACTCATCTTAACCCCTAACCCCAAGCCTTTGCTTGAGAGATGGATTTGATTTGGTTCACTTCACTCCCTTCAGAAAATTCCAGCTATTTGCCTTGATATGCAAATGTGACATTACATAACAGTCCCAACACAGAAGAAAACCTAGATAGAATGAATATGTATTACTCAAATTGCCATTTAAATACTGTGTTGAATATGGTATCTTCAAATGACAATTAAATCCAAATTCAATATCAAAATAACAAAAAATAATTTTTTTTTTTATTTGACAAGATAAATACCATGTTTTATACCAAAGGTAAAACAATGTTTTGGGTTAGTTAAAACAAAATAGTGTTCGACTGTTCTGTGCTCTGTTTAAAAAGACTGATGTCATATATCGGTGAACCAAACAGAGGTAAAAAAATCTGAATCTAACTAGACTTGTCGGGTCCCTTTGCTTATGCAACAATGGTGACCACTGTTAATCACATCCAATCAAAGGGCATCCACACAGATATTCACGAATGGAAGAAGAAGACAGAAAAAAAGCAATAATACAATTAAAATAAAAAATAAAAATTCTCATTAGAAATGTTCTCTGAGTCAATGAGATATGTCATCACTTGAAATATCTATTTCTGTTCTCTTTCCCAATGATTTGAACAGCGATGCATAGTTTTAAATATCACATATTTATTCGCGGCAGTTCAGCGAAATGCGAGAGTCGGAATCTGATGACAAGTTGAGAGCTTGTTTGCTTGCCGACTGCACAACGGCCAGTCACATCTGACCAAAGCACACCCACACAGCTCAGATTAAGCAGATTAACTGCATTCAAGAGTGTAAAACTCTTAACTCTTTAACTTTTTGTGTTGAAATCTGAGTGTGAAATTCCTGTTCTTCATAATGAGCCTTAACAATAAAAGAAAAGTATGCATGTACTCTGCCTTCTGCCGACAGTGTCCCAACCAACAGATTTCATCTTAAAGAGAGTAAGCAACACAAGATGCCAATTTAATTGACTGCTCACTGTAGATTACTGTAAAGTACTATTGGCTGTCTTCTATTAATAGGAATAGTGATGATAGTTTTTTTCTCAGTTCTCACTGGTTTGAAGGGGGCAGGGCTCTATTCAAAAGAAGTGATGTCACATATTACCGTGCACCAATCACAATCCAGAATCCCAAGAATTGTCAGAATCCCAATCTGATGACAGTTGTGAAGGTTGTTTTGTACACTCAACAAAAATATAAACGCAACACTTTTGTTTTTGCTCCCATTTTTCATGAGATGGACTTAAATATCTAAAATTCATTCCAGATACACAATATTACCATTTCTCTCAAACATTGTTCACAAATCTGTCTAAATGTGTGATAGTGAGCACTTCTGCTTTGCTGAGATAATCCATCCCACCTCACAGGTGTGCCACATCAAGATGCTGATCTGACATCATGATTAGTGCACAGGTGTGCCTTAGACTGTCCACAATAAAAGGCCACCCTGAAATGTGCAGTTTTGTCTCACAGCAAAATGCCACAGATGCCACAAGCATTGAGGGAGCGTGCAATTGGCATGCTGACAGCAGGAATGTCAACCAGATCTGTTGCTCGTGCATTGAATGTTCATTTCTCCACCATAAGCCGTCTCCAAAGGCGTTTCAGAGAATATGGCAGTACATCCAACCGGCCTCACAACCGCAGACCACGTGTAACCACACCAGCCCAGGACCTCCACATCCAGCAGGTTCACCTCCAAGATCGTCTGAGACCAGCCAATGAGACAGCTGCTGAAACAATTGGTTTGCATAACCAAACAATTTCTGCACAAACTGTCAGAAACCGTCTCAGGGAAGCTCAACTGCATGCTCGTCGTCCTCATCGGGGTCTTGACCTGACTCCAGCTCGTCGCCGTAACAGACTTGAGTGGGCAAATGCTCACATTCGATGGTGTCTGGCACGTTGGAGAGGTGTTCTCTTCACGGATGAATCTCGGTTTACATTGTTCAGGGCAGATGGCAGACAGCGTGTGTGGCGTTGTGTGGGTGAGCGCTTTGCTGATGTCAATGTTGTGGATCGAGTGGCCCATGGTGGTGGTGGGGTTATGGTATGGGCAGGCATCTGTTATGGACGAAGAACACAGGTGCATTTTATTGATGGCATTTTGAATGCACAGAGATACCGTGATGAGATCCTGAGGCCCATTGTTGTGCCATACATCCATGAATATCACCTCACGTTTCAGCAAGATAATGCACGGCCCATGTTGCAAGGATCTGTACACAATTCTTGGAAGCTGAGAATGTCCCAGTTCTTGCATGGCCAGCATACTCACCGGACATGTCACCCATTGAGCATGTTTGGGATGTGCTTGACCGGCGTATATGACAGCGTGCACCACTTCCCACTAATATCCAGCAACTTCGCACAGCCATTGAAGAAGAGTGGACCAACATTCCACAGGCCACAATTGACAATCTGATAAACTCTATGCGAAGAAGATGTGTTGCACTGCATGAGGCAAATGGTGGTCACACCAGATACTGACTGGTTCTGAGTCCCAAGACCCCCAATAAAGCAAAGAAATTCACATTTCAGAGTGGCCTTTTATTGTGGACAGTCTAAGGCACACCTGTGCACTAATCATGATGTCAGATCAGCATCTTGATGTGGCACACCTGTGATGTGTTCAGGTCGGCTCAGCAAAATTATTATTAGGCAAAGGTCAATAAAAGGACATCATGATGTGTTCAAATGTGACATCAAGAAAAAATTATTTTTAGTTTTTCGCGAGAAGCTTCAATAATACAGTTTGGGTGAAAAACTTGTTTTCCCAGCAATATAAAATAATTAGTAGGCCTAAATATGGAATTATGACCTGTTTAAAGTCCTATCCTTAGCTCTGCTGATCTTATAAGTAATTAAAGCAATAATACCAGTTCTCTTTTAACAAAATAATACAAACGTATCAATAAAGATTTGGATTGTCGAGTCATAATAATGGTATCAATATGAAAATAAATTAATGATCCCCCTCCTTACTTACAGTATAACCGGGAAATAGCTTTAACATGGTGGACTTTAATCATTTTATGGCAGACGATCACTTTTTGGCACAATGTGATTTTCTGAACACATTTGTGTGGAAGCTAACATTCAGCTTGACTCTGAGCTAGACTGAGTTTTCTGAGACCCCCAAAACCAGGCCAGGTGCCTGGCAAAAAGAGGCCCTTTCACGATGCTGCAGCAGGACCAAGCTCTTGGCTGTACGTGTGATGTCATGATATCTAGGCTTATATGAATTGCTGTTGGTTGTATGTGGTTAGAATGAGGCAATTAAGCAGTGTTTGCATTTAAGAGATAAGGTTCGCTAAAATGTATATTTTTAGTTTGACTTTTAGTTTTAGTTTTTTTTGGGCAAGTCAACACGACATTCGGGCAAGTACAACATTACCTGTACTTGCCCTATGGGCAAGTGCTTTTGAAACCTTAGTGTCAACCCCTGCTTAGTGATTTCATGTTTAAAGAGTGAAGGACCTCACATGCAGTAAGTGTGTGGGAGGGGTCGCAACAGTGCAATACATACTTTGGGGTGTAAGATATATAAATACACAAATACACACACACACAAACACACAGTACAGCAACAGTATAGCAATATGTCTACAGAAAGCGCAGTGTGGTCGCAGCTGGGAAGAGAAAAGTGAGCGATCAGCGGTCAAGTTCACCACCACGAGGCAGATATAATGAGAGGAATAGGATGCAGTAAAAATCCGATACGAGCAGTGAAACATCTTCATTCCTGAGGCTGAATGATGTGCGAGGGCTGAAGTGCACAGTGTTCCTTTATTGATTCAGGAATATGTCATCACATCATGTTCGGAAGCTATTTAGCAGCTATCAAGACCCAGACAGTGCTAATCTATTATTAATGTCCAGAGCAGTCCCTTTTATGGTCGCTTCATTAAACATGAAAACTCAAGCATGCAGAAGGTACCTCCCTCTGTGTATTCCAAAGCGCACGTTATCCCCCTTTACAATGAACCATTGTTGTCTTTATTCAGGAAATAAATAAATAAAAACCGCATGATTAACACAGAGACAGGTGTATGTTTCGAGAACAAATGCTGAAGATTTAATTAAAAATTCACACTTTCCTATTGAAATGGTCATAATTGGGTGGTGGTGACAATACAATGGTGTCGGTCAAAGACTGCAAAAAAGCCGGGGAAGAGTTTCAGGTAGATGAACAAAAGCAAACACAATCAGTCAATTTACATATTAACTGCACTTGGCTTAATTCTGTACAACACTAATTGCAATGTAATTAGTGAATTGAAGTTAAAGATAAAAATGTAGTTCATTGAAATACATTTTCCCTTGGGGTTATGCAAGATCATTTGGTATTGCTTTCTTTTTTATTTATTTTTCTAAAGGAACCTGAACTAGCCAGAATGCATGGCCAGACTGCATCGCGCCCACAGTATTGATTCCGTCTGGACGGATTCATAACAGACTAATAAGTTATGTAAGGCGAGTAGTATGGAGATGAGGTCACTCATTGCTTCTCAAATGTCCTATATGGAACTGGACATTTTAAAAATGTCTCACCCCTAAATGTATTCAGAAAAAAAGTCTTTGCAGGAGGGCTGAATAGATAATGCACACATTTCTACCATATAAGAACATGTAATACATCTATATGTGCAGTGACAACCAATGACTGTTGAGATTTTCCAATTAAAATGAAGTCTAAGGAAAAAAGGAGAACTGTCAATCAACTGTACTGTAAATTGCGTTCCAAAACTTGTTCCATTAAATTGAACTCCCATATACGTAGTGAGGCTGACAACCTTATTGAATTATTACATGTGAAAAATGAAGTCAACCTTTCCAACTTTGGACTCTCAACAATACTTGCATTCAAGACATGAATAGGCGTACACTACCAACTCTTCGTATTGAAAAAACCACGATTCAATCTTTCACATTTATCTTTGTTGAATATCAAAATGCATCAATGGACTTGACAGACTTGCAAGGCCAAATTGGGGGAAAGGCACCTTGGTTTCACCCTTTGAATATACACACATGCACATATTCATTCAAAATTCACTTTCAAAGATGCAAAGCTTTTTCATCGTGTATGCTGCAAAAAATAAATAAAATCTATTTGCTGTCAAACACTTTAAAAAGCATAGGAATGAAAGTAAGACCAGTTCAATTTATTTGTTGGGTAGCAGTGTAAAATAATTACTTTTTATTTTTTACCATACATGTATGTCTGAGTATGTGCTTATATATGTTAACATAGGACATATTCAGATTGGACTCTGAATGCAACTTACGATGCTTTTAGAAGCGCGTGGGCACACACACACACACACACACACACACACACACACACACACACACACACACACACACACACACACACACACACACACACACACACACACACACACACACACACACACACACACACACACACACACACACACACACACACACACACACACACACACACACACACACACACACACACACACACACACACACCCTCTCAAGCCCTTTCTGTCATACCGGTGTAACTGTCATCTTTCTTTCCCGCCGAAACACACTCTTGGCCGTGTGTGAGCGTGTTAATTAGGTGAGCAGTGCACAGAGGCGGTCTGGCCAGAGACAGACAGACAGGGAGAGAGAGGAGACAGTCAAATAAACGCGGTCGACCCTGACGGCTACTTGACTACACCTTCTGCCGGCCAAAAAAAGATTTCTCTTAGATGATTTTGGACGAGTGTCATAGGGACCACACTATCCTCTCCCGCCCCTCCTTCTGTCTGTCCTATTGCTGCGTTTCACCACCAGCCCAACAGCAGACCGACAACAGATCCAAAACCAGAATCTGTGTGTGTGCGTATGTGTGTGTGTGTGTGTGTGTGTGTATGTGTGTGTGTGTGTATGTGTGTGTGTAAGAGAGGATGAAGAGTATTAGCCAGTTCCCCGCTGCTAGAGCTGTGAGTGTGAGCTGCCAGAGGAGAGGGGGTAATTATGGGACCTGTTGTGTTGAAGGGAAGCCAGGCCACCAAGAAGGGATTAGGACCGTCAATCTCCTCTCCTCCTTCCATCTCTTCCCTTTGCCCCCTCTTGTCTTCATTAAAAATGCGGACTACTAAATGAATTCAATTCCATTTCATATCAATTATTTCAAAGCTAATGCTAAAATATATGAAAATGTTGCAGTCGATTGATTGACTTTCCAATCTACAGAATCTACAGACTATCTATTTATAATATATATATATATATATATATATATATATATATATATATATATATATATATATATACACAGTCAAGTGCGAAAGTTTGTGAACCCCTTGAGCCTTTTGGAATTTTAATTCTGAACATCTGCCTAGAAGTGGACTTCCTTCAAAAATATCCTCAAGCGCCACAAGAAAAGTGATTTTTCAGGTAAAAGCCAACCCAAACATTACACCTGGAGATTTGCAGACAATTTGAAACCACCATTATTCACTTGGGAGAAGGTTCTCTAGGTGGTAGGCAGAATTGCGTTTTTGCCCAAACATGGCGGTTTTGGTTATGACCAAACAGTTCAATTTTTGACTAATCTGTCCACAGAATAAGACTTCAGGTATCTCCAGGTGCTCTCTGGCAAAGTTGTGACAAGCAGTTTTGTTCTTTTTTGAGAGCAGAGGCTTCTTCAGCAACCATCCCATGAAAGCCATGTTGACTGAGTTTTCTTCTTATTGTGGAACCATGCACATCTGTCCCAGATGCTGCAAGAGAGGTCTGCAAATCACCAGATGTAATGTTTGGGTTGGCTTTTAACTGAAAAATCACTTATCTTGTGGCGCTTGTGGATATTTTTGAAGGAAGTCCACTTCTAGGCAGATGTTCAGTCACTCTTAAAGCTCTTCATTTGTAGATGATTTGCCTCACGGTGGACCGATGGAGCTCAAACTTTTTTTAAAATAATTATAGCTGTCCCCAGACAAATGTGCAGCATCACAACTCTATTCCTGAGATCCTCTGAGATTGTTTCCCCTTTTAGCATGTCTGACCTGTATGGGTTCACTTTGGTGAGCCTAAACTGACCTGGTTTTATCTCTGTTGTATCTAGTGCCGCCCAATTTCTTCCCTAAAGATCTCTCACTACATTGGTCCATTTCATGACTCAATTTGGCCCATCTGATTGTGTTTACCTGCTCCATTTAAGCAATGCAGCTCAGGGTTCACAAACTTTTGCACATACAACATTCGTCAAATAATTTGTTTTGATTACGGTGATGTGGTCTACCGGCATGCATCACATTCATGTCTAAAACTCCTAGACTCAGTTTTTCACTCTGCTTTAAGGTTCATCACAGGAGATGCTTATGACACACACCATTGTCTTTTATATGAGAAGGTTGGGTGGCCCTCCCTTAAAGAGAGACGTGATGCACATTGGCATGTTTTTATTTACAAAGCCTTGACTGGGAAGCTTCCTCATTATTTAACAGAAATGCTGCTTGTTTCAGATGGGCTTTATCAGACCCGCTCCACTGACATGCTTATGCTTTATGTCCCACAAGCCCGGTCTGAGCTGGGAAAGACAGCTTTTAGCTTCAGTGCACCTGACTCCTGGAACAACTTACAGCTAAAAATTAAACTAAATACATTCATATCCTTTGGCCAATTTAAACAGACTATCTTGGATCTGCCAAACTCTACTTGTAACTGTTTTAATTAGACTATATTGTACTGTATGCCTTTTAATTGCTGCCTCTCTTCCCCACTCTGTAAATGTTTCAATCGTTTTGTTTTTTCTTCTCTTCACTTGTTGTGTATTTGATGTTTTTGCATTGAATATTTTGTTTGTATTGTTGTTTTGAATTTGTTTTGACTCGACGTCATTGAAAATGAGGGTCACCCCTCAATTGGTCTCTCGAGGATAAATAAAAGTTAAATGAAATGAAAAATTATCTGTTTTAACAATTGATTTCTGGAAAAGAAAAATGTTGAATTGATAAACAAACATCTGTTATTTCATATAAAAAATACTGGTATTGATAAAAATGAATTAATGATGGTTACAATAAATAAAATTCCAAAATGTTCAAGGGGTTCACAAACTTTCGCACTTGACTGTATATATATATATATAACTCAGTTGGAGGCGGGTGTCTGTTGAAGTTTAAAACTATTGGATCTGCCCAGTGCCACTCTGGATTAGCCAACCAATCGCATCACGTTTGGTCAGACGTATGTCATGAGCCGGCTTCTGACGGTGCGTTTCAGTTGTACAGGGAACTCGGAAATTTCCGACTTCACTACATATTGTAGTCTATGGATCTACCGCACCTGGCAACGGTAACTTGCTAGAGCCTAACATTTTGGATGAGAAAGGTTGTAGGCGTCCATACTTTCCCGAGCAGATGCACTGGAACACAGACAGGTCGTAACTCGGAACTACCAATTCGGAAATTTCCGATTTCCGAGTATAAAGGAACGCAGCATTCAACTGAAACTGGAGCGCGACTTCGACGTCATCCTTCTCAGCTACTCGCTCTGTTCGCTGATTGGACTGGCAGAAATTTGCCTGAGCAGGAACCCATGAATACACCGCACACCCAGACTGACTACTGAAGTGAAATGAAAATTGAGCGGAAGTAGGTAGGCGGGCGGAGCCAGGCTACAAATGAGGGTGGGGTGTTTTTAAATCATTACAAACTGTATTGAGTATTGAGTATCCCACAAAACAATGTGGGATATGCTTTCCGCCATGCTCTCTAAAACCACTATTTGAATGATATGGATAGGACAGATCTCCTGAGGAAGACGATGTGTCGAAAAGTTGGTGATGAAAATAAAAATGTATGGAGCCTTACTAAGTTCACACTTCACTTAAGGCTGCTATGCATTTGCCCTCTCTCTTTTTGAAGTTACGTTTTCCACATACCTGCAGAAGGCGGCCATGGGACGGGCCCAAAGCAAGCTTCAGGACCATAGATAGTAGGGATGAGCCCGAATCCGAATATGTATTCGGATAAGCACGGATAATGAGTTAGATACGGATACGGATAATTTCCGAATAGTCCCGTTATTATTCGGGGATTTTTTTTTAATATATTATGCGCCTAATTGACGCAGCGCGTTCCGCCTCAATGACACAACAGGTAGAATGACACTAACAGCTGTTCTGCGGTGGACATGAGAGGACCGGGCGCGTCCCGTGACCCGCGGTCTCTCTCTTTTTATCCACTGATAAACGCAGCGCGTTCGCCCTTTCCCTTGAATAGAGGATTCTACCTGTCGCATTCGCTGCCGTTTTTATGTGAGTTTCCTCCGCTGCCGTGGCGGAGAAGAGACGAACCGATGGAATATGCTGCACCCCGAGTCACCGTCAGCCCTTCCCCGATGTATTTACATTCACTAGGCCTACTGCTTAAACTCTTTCAAACACCACAACGTGTCCATCAAACTGATGTTTAGGACCTGTACTTTTTCAGCTGTCAATCAATGCGTATAGGCTACGGCTAGGCCTACTTCAGGACCTATACAATAAAATCGGAAACTGCAAACTTGACACATTAAAATCACATGTGGCTTTGTGGAAAGGCTAACATATTATTTAGGGTTTATGAGATTGGTACGTTGATACATATATTGTTCCTAAATCTTAGTTTAGTAAAACAAAAGTAAAAAAAGAGGGAGGGGGAGAGATAGAGATAAAAAATTATCATGAAATACAGCTGTATTTCCCCCAGTTAAAGGGATACCTTAATTAAGTTAAAAGTAAAACACTGGCCCTAATTTACTAACAGTGAGTAATGCACAGATTTGGGCTGTTATTTATCAATATTTTCGTTCCCTGAATTTCTTCGTATTCTGAGAACAAAGAAGAGAGAGAGAGAGAGAGAGAGATGAAAAGGTAGAAATATATCTGACTTATATGTCAACATTACATCAATGTGATGCTTTGAAGGGACAACAATTGCATTGACAATGAATATTAGTTTAGAAAATCAATTTAGGTGTGACTTCCTTTAATGTAGGCTAATGTAAAAGAAACTTCCGGTATACGCCACGCCCACTTCTTGTTGTGTATCCGGATACAGATACAGATACAGATAATTTTGTTGGTTGAACAGATACAGATACAGATACAGATAATGACGTCTCCGCACACCCCTAATAGATAGTAAATAATATGGATGTAGCATCCGGGCTGACCTCAGTTATTCACACGGCATCCAATAATCTTGGTTTGTGCGCGTCGCCATTTTGTGAGATTTTTACTCGGCCTCACGTCGGGGGGAGGGCGATAGCTGACGTATACCTCCGAGGCAAAGTGAGGGACAACGGGCGGAGAGCTGTCACCCAAGTGATCGCGCCAATACATTTTAACCTCCGATAAAATAAAAACTAGCGTGGTTCAAAAAAATTCACCCCCCTCAGTGTTGTCATGGAGATATGACCTAAACATACAGACTAAAATGGTTTTGTGGACCAGGCTGTAAATAGGTTTAATAAGACTTTGAAAACGGCCTGTCTAACAAGTGAGTCAAAGAAAAACTGCTCGGTCTTGGTACCACCCCCCAGTGGCACTTCCGGGTTACTACAGTTGTGGTCACTTCCTTATTGGATGCTGGTAAAAATCGCTGAGGTTGGGGCTTGTTCAGGACTGGCTAAGGAGGTGAACTTAGAGCTGATTATTTGAAACGATAGTCAAAGAAATCAATCCACGCAGCTATAGATACTTTGAAATTATGATTTGCTCCTGAGGGCCTTCGATGTCAAACAACGCCACATCACAATATCGCAGAGTAATCCCTGCACGAGCCAAATCATCTCAAAGGATGCCGCCTCTCCTTTTCTATTTGTCTTTCTTCTCACTCTTCTAGTCTTTTACGGACGCCTAAACCTTCCCCAGAGGCATGTATCAGACTCAAACAAGACTTTTAGTCCCAATGTTAAATGTCTGTCCACATGTACGTAGCATGTGCACATTACATGCACACACCCACTCACATACCATTGTTCTGTGAAAAGGGGGAGCCCCTTTTGACAGCTCCATTATGAACCCCTGCACTGGCCAATTATCTGTTTCAGGGTGATTGTTTGGCCTCCTCTAGACCCCCAGACCGCCTTTGATCCCTCTCATCCATACATGTCACTCTAGATCTACGCGCAGGTATAACATTTCCACCTCTAGGAGCCTGAACGCCTCGCTTTAAAAAGTTCCACTTGAATCATTTTTGCTGCATTTAAAGACAAGAAGAAGAAGGGAAAAAAGTGCTTCCTGTTTCTCTTTAGCTCCTGATGAATCACGGATCATTTCTCCTCTCATCATCTCCTCTCTGCTTTCTCTTTATCTGGCCGACCCCGCTGCCTATATGACACTGGAAATATCCGGGAATCTGAATAACGGTGATTGCCAGTGGCAGGTGGCAATTAAATAGGAGCGGATGGAAGAGGAACGGAGTAAATGTTGGGGAAAAAAAGGGCAGAACGTAAAAAGGAAAAAAAGAAGAAATTGAAAGAAAGAGGTAGAGGAAAAAGAGCAGAGAGAAGATAATGGAGTGAGAGAATGCATGACATGAGGTCTCTGCTGGTGGTTTGTTTGATCAGGGGAAGAGCAGTAGTTATCTGGCCGAGTCCAGTCCCTCTGTGCAGCTCAGTCATCAGTGCTGATTCATCCAAATGGATACCAGAACACCTCGGTAGCTCG